>NC_060161.1:32881613-32909795 GCF_021292245.1 Micropterus dolomieu
GTTACTGTTGGTAATACACTAAGACGTCATGGTTTGAAATCACGCATGGCACGGAAGGTTCCCCTGCTTAAACCAGCACATGTCAAGGCCCGTCTTCAGTTTGCCAATGACCATTTGGATGATCCAGAGGAGTCATGGGAGAAAGTCATGTGGTCAGATGAGACCAAAATAGAAGTTTTTGGTCATAATTCCACTAACCGTGTTTGGAGGAAGAAGAATGACGAGTACCATCCCAAGAACACCATCCCTACTGTGAAGCATGGGGGTGGTAGCATCATGCTTTGGGGGTGTTTTTCTGCACATGGGACAGGGTGACTGCACTGTATTAAGGAGAGGATGACCGGGGTCGAGGCCGGGTCTTCCAACATGACAATGACCCGAAGCACACAGCCAGGATAACCAAGGAGTGGCTCTGTAAGAAGCATATCAAGGTTCTGGCGTGGCCTAGCCAGTCTCCAGACCTAAACCCAATAGGGAATCTTTGGAGGGAGCTCAAACTCCGTGTTTCTCAGTGACAGCCCAGAAATCTGACTGATCTAGAGAAGATCTGTGTGGAGGAGTGGGCCAAAATCCCTCCTGCAGTGTGTGCAAACCTGGTGGAAAAACTACAGGAAACTGTACCAAATATTAACATTGATTTTCTCAGGTGTTCAAATACTTATTTGCAGCTGTATCATACAAATAAATAGTTTAAAAAATCATACATTGTGATTTCTGGATATTTTTTTTTTAGATTATGTCTCTCACAGTGGACATGCACCTATGATGACAATTTCAGACCCCTCCATGATTTCGAAGTGGGAGAACTTGCAAAATAGCAGAGTGTTCAAATACTTATTTTCCTCACTGTATGTCCCCTGTGACTGATGGATTGAATTACAATCCTTTACATTAATTGGTGACATTGTTAGATACTGATTAGGGATGGGCGACTATCCTGATTGTCAGGTCGTCATGGTAGCGACATGTTAATCACAATAAAGGCCCGCTCAAAAGCATACACTGCATTATCGAATGTTTCCGCTAAATAGGACCATAATTTATTCAATGAACATCATGCTGTGTTGAAGAACACTTGAAACTAGCGACTGAGACCATAAACCCGTTATGAAAGTGTTTACGGCGGTTAAATAATTCAGCTGAGAAGTAGCAACATTTCACCATTATTTCTAAAGGACTCGCCCCCTGCTGGCCGAATGCAGGTTTAAGTTCTGTCTGCATGGTTTCACTTTCAGACCCAGAGGCTGCCGCTTGATTGAGATTAGAGAAATAACATTTGACAACCACAACTCTGGATTGGACAACGTTGCGCGCCAAGAGCTGCAAAAGAACTGCGGGATGTTGAGTTTCTAATTCATTTATTTTAAATACTAATGTTTTTGTTGCTAGTTCAACTGTCCCGATGTTACGTTTTACTGGCCATCGGGCCACCGTTATTGTCAAGCCCTGCCCAACACGCGCACACACACAGGGAGAGACAAAGAGAGACTTCACATAGCATGCTAACTTTACCTGTGTTACCTTTTGAAGACAAGATGACGGTCGGATAAAGTGTTTAATGTAAATTTTATCTGAAAAGTAACGAAAGTCTGTCAAATTAATGTGGTGGAGTTAAAAATGATGACACCTCACAGTCTGCACGGGCTGTGGTTTGGACACCGCTTATTTCTTTACCTTGCCTACTGATGTAAAGTCTTCTTTGTGGTGAGTAACATATACTGATGGATAAATGAACAATTCAGTCCTTTATCTCTGATCCAGATGAACCTGTATGTGGAGAGGAAGGGGCAGGAGTATGTGGACTCGTATGTCCGTCACGCGTACTTAAGTACAAATTTGATGCCGTCCTTCTTTGTTTACTTGACTACTGTTTTTCTTGCCACTTTCTGCTTCTACTCCGCTTCTTCTTTTTAACACACACAACATATGAAGAGTGTACAAAATGTGATGTTTTGTTATAAGTTAACCACCAGTTTATAAAAGTACAGCTGAAACAATTTGCTGATTCAATTAGTCGACGACCAAACAGTTAATTGAATGCTTTTTGATCGTTTTGTTAACCTTTCATATAGAAACATTTCACGGTTCCAGATTCACAAATTTGCTTAAGTTTCGGACGGTTTGGACACAACCGGCATTGTGAAGGTGTCACTTTGATTTAATCATTTAATGGAGAAAATAATCAACATATTTATCCATTATGAAACACTTTTTTTGCAGTCCCAGACAAAATAGGTAGCTATATAGCTCCTCAACAACTAAAGCAGTAAAATCCTGCCTTTTCATTAACATATGAGTAATAATCATCTGCTGATAGAATATATAGAAGTAGAAAAGTGGGGACATTTTGCTGCTTTGACTACGTTATGTTGAATACTTTTTAAAATACTTTTTATATTTCCATACTTTGTACATGGCAAAAAATAATTTTTTATAATCGTTCTGTCTTTGGTTTGTTCAGGTGCGGAGGACTCGGGGAGCCAGTGCATTTTAGAAAAAATTGTGAAAAAGAAGGTCGAGGAGGAGGAGGAGGAGTCAGCTGAGGAGCCCGAACAGAGCACCAGTCTAGATGAGGAGGATCTGTCGGACCCGGATTATCAGCTAACAAATACAAGGTTCAAATATGATATGATGTTACCACATAATACGTTTCCTTGGGAGTGAGACGGACAGATTTTAGCATGTGGTGGACAAACGCTGACACACACAGAACTACATTAAATGGATTGTTGATTTTTTATTTTTATTTTTTTCCTTGACTGAATTATTTCTTTTCAGATGCCAGTTTGTGCAGAGGGAGCGTGGTCATCTAAACCTCAGAGTCTGTCTGTTAAAGGACTGCCGGACCAATGTGCTCTCAAAATACGGTAAGAGCACCCACCCTCTGGAGCTCATCCCCACAGAGACCCGAAACGCTCCCTGTCTGGACACTTTCAAAGATCTACTAAAAAACCAGCTCTTTACCAAGACATTCAATCCTCACTGACTTTTTGTTGTTCTGTAACTATGTGTAAAGTGTCCTTGGGTCCCATGAAATGGGCTAAAATATTTATTTATTTATGTAACGTTAGCCTAATTAGTAACTAAGTAGCCTAATATTAATTCTCAGCTGTGTGTCAGTACTAACTAACCTACTAGTCAAGGGTTGAGAACATCTGGTAGAAGCTTAGACTAAACTGGTGTACAGCTCTGTCCTGTGTACACATACTGAACATCCTGATAATTATATATCAGTTTTCAGTCTGACAGCTGGTTGGGACCATAAAGCTGAGGTTAATAAAGTAAATTATGGATGCAAACTAGTCCTTTTAGTCGAATTAGCAGATGTTTCTTTTGGATTTTAATGCTGAAATGAAATGAGATTCCCACCCCTAACAGCAAGCTAGATTAAAGTCCTGTAATAAATCCTCCTTCATGACGGTTATAATGTTTAGATTGTGTTGATCATTTTGGAGGATGTAGTTTGTGCTGCTGTCGAGCTGTATTGTGTTATGCGAAGAGGTGTTTGTTAACACTGCCAACAACGGTGGGAACGCACACAACAGTGGGCTGAAGGAACCTTTTAGTTCCTTGAAGAGAGATCTGGGGACTTAAAAGTCCTGGTGAAAAAGCAGCTTTACATATTCACTGCATTTGTAAAGGATTTTTTGCTGATTATCAGGAAGATTGGTTACTTACTTTTGGATTGCATGTTAGTGTTAAGGTCCCCGATGCAACGCCTGAGGTGTCCTCGAGGCCTGCAGGAGTCCGAATTCCTGGATATTCTGAGGTCCACCTTCCCTCAACTGACCGGACAGTTTGATGCCTTCACAGCTGACTCGACCAGGATACTGGCCCCACTGAAACTAAAGACAATGACACCAGAGGTGATCAAATGGTCGATCAAATCCAGAGGGAAAGGAAGATCAGCCCTTTATCTGCGACCAAAGGTAGATCATCCCCTTGTTTTAACACCTGCACCATAATATGACACAAGTCTGGTGAAATAGTCCCACATGTGGTCCTGTGTGTGTGAATCACAGCCTGATATATCTTATTCCTCTGACCCATGGAGCTCCTTTTTGTTGTCCAAAAACTATTTTAAAAAATTCACTGGTTGTCTTGTACCTTAATTACCATGAAAACACTCTGTTTTAGTGTGAAAGAGTCAATTGCGTCTGCTGAAGGAGACCGTGAGATGCGGCTGAAAGATCTGATATGCTAAGTTAGGGCTGGATGATTAATTGAAAAGTAATTGAAACTGAAATTCAGAGCGACTAACCAACGAAACTTTTCCGTTTCGGTTATTTAATCCTATTAAAGGAGATCTATCATTATGCTCGGAGCTTTGTCTTAATGATGGTCGGTTTAAGGCTTATTATTTATGCCAAAAAGGTTAAGAACCCCTGATATATGGAATACCGGCTCCGTATGTTGTAAAACGGAGCCGTTGTTAGAAAAACAGAGCGCACATTTTCGAGTGGCCTTTTATTGTGGCCAACTTAAGGCACACCTGTGCAATACGCATGCTGTCTGATCAGCATATTGATATGCCACACCTGTGAGGTGGATGTATTATCTGGGCAAAGGAGAAGTGCTCACTAACACAGATTTAGACAGATTAGTGAACAATATTTGAGAGAAATAGGCCTTTTGTGTACACAGAGAAAGTCAGAGTTCAGCTCATTATGAATGGGGGCAAAAAAAAAGTGTTGCGTTTATAATGTTGTTCAGTCTAAATACAAACACAAAATATAATTGCAATCGATCGTGATTTTGATTTTAGGTCAAATCTTCCAGCCCTATGCTAAAGTCAAGACTGATCTTTCATGTGCATATTTCATGGTTTAAAAGTCTGATTTCTTGCAGAGATCAAAAAAATCCCTGACGAGCCAAGAGCAACGTCCTTCTCCACAGACAAGAGACACCAGTGACACAAGATATGATGAAAACAGGCCACATGCTAAGTGAGTCAAAAAAGACAAATGAGGACTACGTGTTTTAAGAGCTGGATGTCAATTATACTACCGTAGATACTAAATTGTTAAAAACAGTCAAGGATCAACTCATCAAACCATTCAAAATGCTGAAAATGTTTAACTCTGCGTTGAGTTTATCTTCTAACTATTTTCCTCATTGAGTACATTTTGATTGTGCCAGAGATTCAAGTGCAGTGAAATAATGGGACGTCTTATTTTCTACCTTCAGTTCCCAAACCAGCGCTGTAGAAAAAGTGGAGATCAATGAGGAGGATTGTCTGTCCAGCAACTCAGGATGGCAACTACAAGTGAAAATAGAGGAAGGTAATGATTGAGAACGACGTGGAATATCTAATTAATGTAAGTGCCCCATCTTCTGCTCGCTCTGCGGCTGAGAGCGAAGGGTACAATCTTGGCTTTGAGGCCAAATCAGCGGCTGTTACACGGTGGATCAATGTATTTTAGCGTCACAACTCGGGCTGGGCGTTAATATCTGTATAATGAGGTACACGATATAATTTCAAAAGAGATATAAAGTCTCAACAACATAGAGGGGGAGAAAAAAAACAACGGTTCTGTCAGTGTTTCCCACACATTGACTTTACTTCGGCGGCCCGTCCAGGTCAGGAGTAAGAAAATAATCATTTGTTGCAGTCCGAGTCAAAATAGTTGAAAATGAGCTCCACCTACGACAGTCACATGGGGACGTTTTACTGCTTTGAGTACTGTTACTGTTAATACTTTAAGTACATGTTCCTGATTATTCTAAAAATACTTTATATATTGCAAAAATAACATTTTCTGATCTTTATTTTTCCAGATGTGGAAGACTTAGGGTGTCAGTACATCTTACACCACATTAAGGAAGAGGAGGGTGAAGATGAGGAGTCTGCAAAGGAGCCAGTGCAGACCACCAGTCCAGAAGAAGAGCATCCGGGGGACCCGGATCATCAAATACCAAATTCAAGGTTCAACAAATATGATATGATGTTACCACATAGTTTGTTTCTGTGGGAGTGAGACAGGAATTTGGGTATGTAGGGGGAATAACGCTGACACACAGAACTACATTTCCTTGCAGAGGTCAGTCTGTTCAGAGGAACTGCGGGATGTGGGCTCCTCTAAACCTCCGAGTCTGTCTGTTAGAGGACTCCCACACCACTGTGCTCTCAAAAGGAGGTAAGTGTCCAACAAAAAGTAAAATGTCCTGTCAGGATGTTGGGAGTGTGCATTGGAGGAAACACACAGTCTTGGAAAAAAAAATCTTCCTGAATACGGCTCATAATGTTCCTGTTAAATGTTTGACAAAAGCATCATACAAGAAATGCTGTATTATATTCTTTGCGTTCATTCAGGGCTTTTTTGCTGATTCTCTGAAAGTTTGGTTACAATTTCACTGTTGTGCAGTTTTGTCAGGATGACCATTTATTCTTTGAATACTGCGATGAATTTGTTTGTGTTAGTGTTAAAGTCCCCATTGCTGGACCTGAGGTGTCCTCGAGGCCTGCAGGAGGACGACTTCCTGGACCTGCTGAGGTCCACCTTCCCTCAGCTAACAGGACGGTTTGATGCCTTTACAACCGACGCAACCAGAAAACTGGCCCCTCTGAAGCTAAAGACACTGACACCAGAGGAGATCCAAAGATCCATCAAATCCAGAGGGAAAGGAAGATCAGCCCTTTATATTCGAGCACAGGTAGATCATGTACTTACTTCCCCGATGAGCTGTACCATAATATGAGACAATTTTCTCTCACATTTGCAGATCAAACCAGCAGCAGCTAACTGCTTAAATCCACTGACCGGAGCTAATCGCGGCCATTATAGTCAGTGGTTTTTGAGTCCACCAGACGCGGCCGCAGCGCGTCCCTGAAGCGTCCCAGAAGCGAATAGGTAGCAGGTCTATTTTTGCCGCTAGTCGCATCTAGCAGCACAGAGCAGATTGAGCCAGGCAGGAAGTCAGACACTGAGAATCCGGTGAATTTTCAAAATAAAACACCCAGTGGAGACTCCCGATCGAACAACAATAAACTCGATTAAAACAAACACAAAAAGAAATCATTTAACTATGTAGCCTACTTAACCATAGCAGAAACACAAAATGCAAACACTGGTTACCAAATCAGCAAAATTCAAGAGCTGTGAAGAAGGCAGTAGAAGCAAAAAAAAAGACAAATTAATAACACGTCGATAACGTGGGGCAGGCTGCATGCTCCGCTTCTGAAACGCTTCCAGTGGACTTTGAGGCCGGGCTATGGACGCATCAAAACCGTGGCGCAGCCGTAACACGCCGTAGCCAGTGGATTCCCGGCGTAAAAGATCTTATTTGCTAAGTTAAAGATTGAACTTTCATGTGCATATTTCATGGTTTAAAAGTCTGTTGGTTTCTTCCAGAGAGCAAACAAATCCCTGACAAGCCAAGAGCAACGTTCTCCGCAGGGGAAAGACACGGATGACACAAGAAATTATGAAAACAGGCCACATGCAAAGTGAGTTAAAAACAACACAAATGAGGACTGTATCTTTAAGAGCTGGGTGGCTATAATACAAGCTAACTTACTAAATTGTTAGACATTCGAGGATCATTCAGCATATATTATCTTCTCTTCTTGCATAAAATGCTGGAATGCATAACTCAGTGTTTGAGATTATCTTTAAATGCATATTCTCATTAAGTACATGTTGATTGAAGATGAAAGTACATTGAAATAATGCGACTCTTTATTTTCTTCCTTCACTTCCCAAACCAGTGCTGTAGAAAAAGACGAAGAAGATCCTCTGTCCGCCATCTCGAGATGGCAACTACAAGTGAAAATAGAGGAAGACGAAGACCAAATTATATCTAAACTAATATTAGATCCAGCTGAGAGCGAAGTGCACAATGAAGATGGCGATGATGTTGATCGGGTGGAGGAAGATGAAGGAGATGACGACCGGAAACAAGACAAGAATGATGTGGAGCTGAGGGAGCGCGAAGATGAACAGAGCTCATCAAAGATGATGAGGAAGCGACGAGTCGAACATTCAGGAATCAAAACAAAGAAAAGGAAACGGGTGCAGTCGTCTCTGAATAAGAGCGACGCTCCTCTGTCCTGTAAAGTCTGCCGAGCTCTGCACAATTCAATGAAAATATTGATTAAACACGCCTGGAGTCATGTGGACGATCCAGAAAGGCTCTGTGGAGTTTGCGGAGAACATCCAGAGTCTGTAGAGGAGCTGAGGAGTCACCTTCAAAGTCACCAGAAAACACACCGCTGTGGAAAATCTTTCCTCACTGCGGTTGGTCTGAATGGTCATGCTGCTGTACACACAGGAGAGAGACCATACAAATGTGATGTCTGCCATGAAGCATTTAAGTTTAAGGCTAGTTTGAAGACTCACCGGTGGAAGCATGTGGAGGATAAACCACACAAATGTGATGTCTGTGATCAGGCTTTTGCTTTCAAACAGCAGCTGAGGATTCACAGCAGGACCCACACAGGTGAGAAGCCTTACAGCTGCCATGTGTGCAGAAAATCTGTCCGTGACTTTCGAGCTTTAGCTTATCACAAGTTGGGGCACACTGGGAAAAAACGTTACGGCTGTCAGTTTGTTGGAAGCGTTTTTTAACTCCTCAACGTGAAAAATTCACACAGAGACGAAACGTACTTCTGATGTTTGCTGTAAGACATCTCACAATCAAAGTCGGTTAAAGTTTCAGCTGGAAACACACAGCGAGGAGGTGGGATGGGATTGTCTTGTCAAGCATCTCTGAAGAGATGCATATTTGTCCACACTGCGGAGAGACCGTATAAATGCTCAGGTTGTGGATGAACCTTTAGCACTTGGAGTATTCTCAGAGGCCACCGTTCAGTCTTCAAACCGTTTGTCTGTGGGGTTTGTGGGAAAGCGTGCGCTCACCAAGAACACCTGATGGTCCACATGAGGACCCACAGCGGAGAGACACCTTACCAGTGCACCGTCTATGGCAAAGCCTTCACTCAGAGGGAAGACAGCCAGCAGTGGATGAACTGAAGACAGGAAGAGTCTGTTACTTTTCTACTGAATGGAGAGGAAAAAAACCCCCTCAGCGTTCATGTGTAATAATTTACACAAATGTGTCCAGTGGTTTTTATTTTAGGTTTCAGTAACCAGCATTTCAAGCTCACTTCATCATGTGTTGTACTGAGAAGAACATAAACATGATACTGCTGAAAGTTCTCAATGGTGGAAGAAGTATTAAAATAGAGTTGTTATGTTTTCCTTTTTTTTTGCTGTCATATATAATGTTACCAAGCTGCAAATGCAATGCTACTAACAACATTGCCCAGATGAGCTGAATTAACATTAACCAGACTTTAACTTTCCAGTATCCTCGTCAAAGTCTGTAACGTCAAGTTGAGCCCATGTGTGAATAGAGCCAGGGCTGGGCAATAAAACAATAATAATTATCGCAGTATAATTTTCCTCAGTAAAAATATAACAATTGTTCAATATATCGTCAATAAATATTTGATTTAATTCATTAGAATCACAAAAGAATTAGCGCTTAATTTTTCTATAAAGATGTTTATTTTGTTGAGGAAAAGGGACAGAAAAAAAGTCACTAATCACATTTTTTGAAAAAAGACCATGATCATAATTGATTTAAATGTTCTACCTCAGATATGTTAAGTGATCTACTGTTTGGCATCAAGTGTTTTTCACGTTCTGACCGTAAAGAATTGTTTATCCACACAATTAACCGTGTGGCCCTTCAATTTTCACTCGGACAACAAACCGCAAACAACAGCTGATTTGACATTTATCGTGATAATTATCGATATCAAATGATATGAAATGTTTTTATCGTGATAACAGTGCACCCTTATGTTACCCTTCATTTCAACCAAGCGGAGTATTTCCAGAAAACGTGTCTGACATGAAAAATCTCCTGTCGTGTCTGAAGTTCATACAGTAGTACAAGTAACAAGTAGGGGGATTCACCCATCCACCTGCCTAAGTCTGTCTGAAGGCTCTGACACACTGTTTCATAAGGAATTGTTTTTAAACTGTGAATCATGCAAAACTATTCTTGTGGAGCTGCAACATAATATGTCCCCTTTAAATGAAATGAGTATCATAGTGTAGAAAGGTTCTACAGTACAGATATTGACATCAATGTATACTGCTGAAGTAAAAGTACTTGTAATGATACTGCTGGGCAGCTTGTGAACGCGTTAGCAGCGTGGCTGTAGGCAGCGTCCGTCAGTCCACCACTTTGGCTCAGACTGAAATATCTCAACAGCTATTGTGGGGGAAAACCTTCAGCTGTTCAGGTCCTCTGGAGGCAGTGTGATGCTTTGGGTGATGTACTGCTAGGAAACCTTGGGTGATGCTATTCATGTGGATGTTACTTTGACACGTACCACCTACCTAAGCATTGTTGCACACCATGTAGACCATTTCGTGGCCTGCTGAAAGAGGCCACTCTTTCAGCAGGATAATGTGCCCTCCCACAAAACAAAAATGGTTCAGGACGTCTTTGAGGAACACAACAAATTGAACTTAGGGGTGTACTCACTTTTGAGGCCAGATGTTTAGACATTAATGGCTGTGTGATGGGTTATTTTAAGGGGACGGCAAATTTACACCGTCTTACAAGCTGTACACTCGCTACAGTGTTATCACATGAAAAGATATAATCAAATATTTACAAACATGTGAGGGGTGTACTCTCTTTTGTTAAATACTGTATCTATGATGACTCTATTCAATGCATTGCTCATAAATGTGATCCCCAGAGAATGAACGTTTATTCTTATTATTACCTGCTACAGCAGGTCAGGAGCTTATAATTATCTTAACGTCCAGTGTACTTTATGGATTGGCACAGGACTTTTACAATTTGTTACAAACATTCGTTGTATCCAGACTAACTTTATATATTTTTCCAACAGAAATTGGCGTCCATGGTATTGGACACGCCTGGGGTGATGTTAACGCTGGGGTTACAAAAAACTTTATATTTCTCACTTGACCACCAGTCCAACCTTCACATTTCACTCACATTTGAGAAGCAAGAAACAGTGACTATTTAGATTTTTTTACTCACTAAATCAGGGGCTCTCTCCGCTAAACTGAGACAAATTAGGCCACGGGCCCCATTTGATATGATTTTTTTGTTTTAGACATTTTATTACATGGCGTGTATTAATCCTATGACCAAAATAGTCATCGTGTTACATATGGATGAAATTAAAGTAAAAAAAAATACATGATTCCCGTTTTTGCTGGCGACAGCCTGAAACCCTAAAAGGACTACTTTGAGAACCATTGTCCCAAAAGATGTCCAATGGGCCTTAACCACAATGTCAGAAAAACAATCTAAAGAGTCCCTGCAAAGAAGTTTGGTTTGTGAAAATTCTGATAAAAGTGAGACATGCTGTCACAATTACCCAGATCCCAAAGGGACACCTTCACAATGCTGCTGTGTCCAAGCCTCAACCTTATTAACAAGTAAAATAATATCAACAGGGCTCAGCGTTAAACTTATTTGCAACTGGCCCCATTGGGCCTGAAGACAATTTTTACTGGACCTTCCTCCAAAAGTTATTTATCAGTGTTACAACAAAACCAAACACTTATAAGTTATGTTATACTGTTTAATCTGTGTAATCGTTTATTAAAAACATCCTGGATATTAAAAAAAAAAACTAACAAAAAATGAATCACAGTTAAAATTAGCCTAAAAAATAAAAAGGTTAAAAAAAAACAATGAACTTTTAAAACAAAACATATTAACAGACTCTAACATGACGTGCTCTCTCTCCTGCTGACACCCATTTAATAAAATGTACACAGAGCAGCTGATACAAGGCGCCTCCATCCTGATTGACAGGTCCTGATTGACAAACCTGTCAATCAC
This sequence comes from Micropterus dolomieu, assembly GCF_021292245.1. Classification (NCBI taxonomy): domain Eukaryota; kingdom Metazoa; phylum Chordata; class Actinopteri; order Centrarchiformes; family Centrarchidae; genus Micropterus; species Micropterus dolomieu. Next base: position 32,893,458 of record NC_060161.1, read on the forward strand.
AAGGTAGTCCCGCCCTAAGGCATACGTTCCTTTCTGGTCTATTTCTTCCTAAGTAGGACCAAAATTTACTAAATGAACATCATGTTGTGTAATATTTGAAACTAGTGACTGAGACCATAAACTCATTATGAAAGTGTTTACGGAGGTGCTATTTCAGCTGAGAAGTAACAACATTTTACCATTATTTCTGTAGGAACCGGACTTCTTTTTGCCACCAGCGGACTCGCCCCTGCTGGCCGTTAGAGAGCATGCAGTTTTAAGTTCTGTCTGCATGGTTTCACTTTCAGACCCAGAGGTTGCTGCTTGATTGAGATTAGAGAAATAACATTTGACAACCACTCGTCTCGTATCTACAACTCTGGATTGGACAACGGTGCGCACCATGAGCTGCAAAAAAACTGCAGGATGTCGAGTGTCTAAAGCGAGTTTTTGGTTTTTGATTGAGTCAGTGAGTTTTTAAAAAGTTCTACGCGTGTGTAAAGTAACTAGTAACTAATGTATCAAAAATAGTGATGTAAAAAGTACAATATTTCCCTCTGAGATGTGGTGGAGTATAAGTAGGAAGTGACATGAAGAGAAAATGCACAAATAAAGCACAAGTACCTTAAAGTTGTACTTAAGTACAGCACTTCAGTAAATCAGTTTTCAGGTGAATTTCTGCCTCATTTGCATAAAGTTTCTGCCAAGTTCCCAGAAAAGTTGAGAGACGGCACCATTTAACAGCCCAAACAGAGTCGGCAGGAGAAGGTGCAACCCCTAACTAAAATTAGTAAAACGGAAAAGAATTAGAGCACATAAAACCATGTAACATTATAACTTTAAAATAGGATCGGCATGATTAAAATGCAAAAGAGATTTAAAAGAGGAAAGCATGACAGCCTGTTACTGATAGAGAGTTGGCACGCCGTGTTAAACTGTAAATAGAAACAAAACATTTAAACTCCATCAAAATAGCACAAAGGCAACTTATCAGATGCTGAAACTGGTCATTCTGATTCAGTGTTTTGTTTACAACATTGTAATTTTCCTGCCCGGTGTAGAAAAATAAAAGGTAACACAAATTTGCTGGGCAGATCAAACCAGAATACAGACATCAACGCAACACACATGTCACTAAGCACAGATGAACTGTACATCACAATGCAAAGCAGATTCCCCCCAAAACTTAACAACAGCACTGCCAGTATAGCTGTTATGATGTGGAAAGCCCTCCTCTTTGATTGGTCAACTCGCTCTCTGTTCTCACCCACTGGACGCCTGAGAGCGCAAAGAACTGAAATGCTGCAAAAAGACATTACAACTAAGAAGAGAACCATAGTGCAGTAAAACAAAATCACATTCAACTCATGGCTGCTTAGATAAGTTACAGCCACATATCCAAAGCTCAGTAACCAAACACATCCACTGCTGATGTTTCTGATCCTGACTCCGCCCGCCTGTCTCAGTCCCAGGTAGGTGATGGGGTGAACAACAGCCAGATAGTGCTCCACACAGGTCAGGAGGTGAAACAGAGCCTGTCCGAAGGAGGTGCCACACCAGATGCAATACCCCACAGTTATCATGTATTTGAGATGGATGTATCCGCCACAAAAAAAGAAAACAAACCCCTGGAATTCGATCAGCTGCATGGCGATGGAGTGAAAGGTGAAGAGGTCAGAGTGACTTGTTGCAGCCGTGGAAACCGAGCGCTGTTTCCTCCACTGTTGGTGTCCCAGGTAGAGGACGAAGAGGAGGAGAGGGAGGAGGAGGAGGTTGATGATGGAGATAGCAGAGAAGACACAAATACTGATTTTGGACCCGAAACACGTGTTGAAGAGAGGAGGGACGGAGGAGTTGGCGGAGGAGAGGTTATGAGGAAGAAGGGAGGGGTCATCAAAGGAAGAGGCGTTGACTGACATATTTATATTTGTGAAGGTCTAAAGAGGAGAAGGAGAGCCACAGACAACCAAAGGGGGAGGTGAAGAGAGACAGAATGTTAAAATCAAATGGAGACACGTAGAAAATAAATTACTTCTCTAATAACATGTAATGGAGTTAAAATGCACTTTATTAATTATTATTTTCAATTTGTATTTGTGAATTTTATTTATTATTTAATGGTTTTATTGAAGAATGTTGAATTATATCTCATCGAGCTGTTTTTATTTATTGTAATTTTAGCTGTACACAATCCCGTTTGTACCTCCTAAGCTTCCGTAGTCCTCACTTCTGTTATGCACTGCTGAGGGTAAGTTGTGCTGCTGTGTTAATGTATCGTTTTCTTTGGAAATTGAACCGTTTTAAACTTTTAACACGCATATAATGTTGATATGATTATGTTAGATAGCTGTTTTATGTTGTTTCAACTATTAATATAAGCCGGGGCTGTGTCACGTGAGAAAGTGGGTCATGATCTCCACCCACCCTGGTTCGTTCCATGGGACTTGTGTTTTGAGAGGGGTGTTTTGGGTCCTGTTTCTTGTTTTGGGTTGGCTTGCTTTTGGAACGTTCCTTAAGGGAGGGTACTGTCAGGGTATTTGGGTTGGTGGGGTTTCTTTGTAGTTGTTTCCTGTGTTACGTTGTAGTTTTGTTCTGCCCTCCAGTTCTGTGGCCTGCACTACGAAGGGAGGTCAACTCACTCAGAGTTAACTCGGGGTTATCAAGCAAACTAAGGGTTGACAAACTCTGACCGCCTACACTGGAGTTAAACGGTACTACAACGGCGGATAAGATATTGGTTAGTGAGTCAGTGTAAACTTAATTGGAGTTGATGCGCGTTTGCATAAAAGGGGCGTGTTCGGCCGTGAGTTTTGTCGCAACAGCACATGCTCCATATTTTCCCTAGAAGAATGCACGTTAATTGTGTCAGGAAATTATGAATGTAAAGACAAGTCAATGGCTAAATCTAATATCGTAATGGCCGAAAAAGCCAGGGAGGCTTGTTGGCATCGCATTGAGTAAATTTGTTGCCTAATTATCTTCACTGTGTTCTTATTGTAGTTCAAATCTCTTATTATGTATTTTATGGGCTCTTCTTTTATGTGTAATATGATTAAGATGTAAAGGTGCAACTGCACATAAGGTCCTTTGTAATAGAAAAAAAAGGAGTGAGCGGAGACGGGTAATAATCCGAGGCAAAAATTTAATTTCCAAGATTAACCTACAAGGAAAAAACTTGAATATTCTCTGATATTATAGTCACATATTTAGAAACCTCACTTTGCAAGGCTTCAACATCACACACACACACACACACACACAACTCTGCTGTTTATTATGCAGGCAGTGGAAAGGTATATTAGACTTAGATTTTTAGCAGTAAGGAAATAGTTGTGAGTTTAGCCCACAATCACCTATCATGCACCTGGATTGGGCATATTCAGAAGAAAACACTATTTTTTTTTTTGTGACATTAATTTCAGGGAATATCCAATTTTTGTTCTGTTAATTTGACACTTTCATCTAGGATTTTTTTTTTCGGTTATTAACCCCCCACTCTGGCTCTGTAATTTGTGGACACTTAGGGGTGTACTCAATTTTGTTGCCAGCGGTTTAGACATTAATGGCTGTGTGATGTGTTATTTTGAGGGGACAGCAAATTTACACTGCTATACAAGCTGCACTCTCACTACTTTACATTGTAGCAAAGTGTAATTGCTTCAGTGTTGCCACATGAAAAGATATAATCAAGTATATTTACAAAAATATGAGGGGTGTACTCACTTTTGTGAGATAGCATCTTAAAGAATGTCAGCTGCTCCTGTCGAGGTCAAAGAGGAACCGGGATATGTATGTTTTCTCAAGTCTATTTTTTATGACACAGGCTCTCTGCATTTTCTGCATTGGAGGTTGAATTAACACACAATGTCTTACAATAGATCTTAAAAAGTTACCAAATAAGTGATTTTAGATTAGATCTTATAGAAACACACATCTAACTTCACTTACATTAATGATTTCCCAAGCAATACCAACGGAGCAAATTAAAAATATAAATACATATATAAGATTTAAATTTTTAAAATGTGCTAAATGCCTCGGGCATATCTGTGAAAAATATTATTCAGGTCAATCAGGGTAAAATTGTACAGCAAAGTACGACTAACATTTTTGTTTTAGAAATTGATATTTAGAGTAAAATGTCGTTTTTATACACCAACAACCAACTACCCACGTTTGTGGACGTCATTCAACAGTGGAGTCAGATTGCATGAGGTCAAATTTCTGTGCTCTATATATTTTCTATTTTTTCAAAGATGTGATTAATTGTATTATAATAAAAGAGATATTTAACAAATATATTAACATAAATAACAATGCAAAAGTAAATATTACAGCATTAAATGGCAACTTTTGACTTCTTTGGGGGCTTTCACACGAAACAGTAAGTATTGTACTCATGTACTGTAAAGAAATCAGTTTTAGACCTTTGCAATCTGTTACATTTTGGATGTTAAATTATAACCGAGATGATTCAACATGAAGTTAGAGGACAACAATATCATGAGTCGTTACTTTATCAGCAGTTAATGTTTTCCATTATTTATCCACATTGCTACTGGGTTTCCGCATAAATGCAAATACAGTTATAAATACCACTGTGAGCTGAGTGTGGCATTTTACGCTTTTTTTGCATGGCATTCACATACGTTGACAGTTAAATAATTTACAAGTAAAAGAGAATTTTGTGAGAAAAAAAAAGATTTTGATTTTTGCACAATTTTGGGTTATAAAAATATCTAAAATCTAGATAATGTTTAATAATTCAAGGGTTAAAAACATAAAGGCACATGTGCATAATCCCATTGAAAAACTCAAGTTAACAATATCAGTAAAACAAATCACATTTTAAGTTACGTTACCACAAATAATCACTTTAAAGATATCAACAGTCTCTTCAACAATGAATATACAGTACATTGATAACTTAATCTTTTGTGTGCTTTTAAAGACTACCCACCTTTACAGAGTTTCTTTCTGATTGTCTTTCTCCTGCGTCTCCAAACTCTCTGACTGCTGTTTGCCGGTGTCTGGTACAAATATATCGTAATACAAATCTGTGGTTAAGGTGTGTGTGTGTGTTATTTGATATTGATATTTGTGTGGGTGTGAGGAACAGGTGAGAGCAGGACTGTGTTTATATTTTTTGATTTACAACCTGCAAATTTATTTTTTGTATTATTCTGCCACAGAGGTCAGATCGCAGCCAGCACTTTTTTAATATCATGTCAATCATCAGTTTGTCATCTTTTCTGCATGATCTATGTAGAGATCTGTATAGAGATTGTACACAAACACACACAGTACATTATTATGAGATTTAGTCCTTCATGTAAAAACTACTACTTTACTGATTACACACATATGCTCATAATGTTAAACCCCCTAAACTTTCCCAACAAAAATTAATTGCCAAAATTTTAAGAATAGTCATTAACAGCCGAATTTACTTTGGTCCCAATGATCTTAAACTATGGTTCATTTAATCGACCATTAAGATGAAGATTTCACACAAATGACTGATAAACAAAGAGGTGTGTATTCAAATCAAATCCTGTCATTTAGCCCAGCACACCTGCCTGTTGTGTGTGTGCATGGCTGTGTTTTCATCAGGTCTGTGACTCCAGTTGATGCAGTCTTGGCTGGTCAGTCCACCGATTTGGTCAGTACTGAAATATCTCAGCAACTTTTGGATTTCCATAAAATTTTGCACAATCATTATTCCTTTTGCTGATCTAGAGCAACTATCAGGTCAAAATCTTTATCTGCTAAACTAATGCTATTCCCGTCAACCTAAAACTAACCATGATCCCATTTAGGTTGTGGTTTTCTAGTTGGCATTTGTTCTGTTGTTCCTGTTCTACTCATTTGTCCTCGTCTGTTGTCGCGTGCTTTACTTCCTGTGTTGTTTTGTAACGATCGGTTTCATGTGTCTTTGTCTAGATTTGTTCCTGTTGTGTCTGATTGGTCCCTAATGTGTTCCACCTGTTCCCTCCCTCCCGGCTCGTGTGCTCATGTTTTTAGTCTGCCCTGTTCTGTTCAGTCTTCTCAATTACTCATCGTTAGTCGTGTGTTTTCCTGGTTCAATTCCTCAGCCTGTTTACCATCAGTGGGTTTAAAGGATTTCGACCGTTCTCCACTTGATATTGTTTTTGTTTTTATAAATTATACTAAAACTTTACTCATTATTGTACACACATAAGTTCATAACATCTTAAATTTTCCTAAATACTAAGATAAGTCATTAAAAGCTGAATTTACATTGGTGCCAACGATGTAGCAATCTATGATAACTATGGTTCGTTGAAACGGTCCATTAAGATGAACATTTGACACGATTCAAATGACTCATGAACAAGGAGCTGTGTATTCAAATCAAACCCTGTCATTTAGCCCAGCACACCTGTCTGTCTGTGTGCGCATGGCTGTGTTTTTCTGTCATCTGCGACTCCAGTTTTGGACAAAATTTTGCCTCAGATTTTCTCACAAGAACACAGAGTGCAAATATTTTTTGTCCAAGACAATTAAGATGAGGTCAGTCCAATAACTAAAGCAGAGTGGGACTACTTTATGTTCCTGATCTTTAACAGTAATAAACATACATTTTAAACTTCACATTAACCTTCAATGGTATCACAGTATGTCTCATTAGTTTAGGAGTTGTCATGCAGTGTGGCTCTAGGGATCAGTCCACCGATTTGGTCTCTCTGTACCCTTGCGTACAGAGATTTCTTCTGCTTTACTGAATTTTTTAAGGATGAAATGTAGACAATGAAATTCAGATTCTTTGCAATTTCACATTGAGAAACATTATTCTTAAATTGTTTTGTTCTTAAAACTATTTACCAGTGCAGTCTTTCACAGAGGAGTGAACTCCACTCCAAAGACTCAGCCTCAATGAGATGCTCTTTTTATACCCAGTCATGTTACTAACTTCTTGACAGTTGACCTAATTAATTGTGAGATGTTACACCAGGGCCCTGTTTCAGAAAGCAGGTTCAACAAACTCTGAGCTTATCCCTGAGCTCTGAGTTGATTGAACCTGAGGTGAGAACAGCTGATCAGAATAAGTTCAGTCAGCTCTGAGTATGTTGAGCCTGATTGAAGCGCGTGCGTGGGGATGAAAAAACGCCATCATCAACGGAGCTCTGATACCACAATTCACCATGGCAACGGATAAATAAAGGCAGATCCTCAGTTTTAATCGGGTGGAGATAGAAATATGAATGCTGCCAACACGGACCATGATTGGCTCTAAAACGCAGGAGTGGAGCATCGATACGTTAACAATATTACATTTTATACAGCTTTGCCTGTTATTCATTTTAAATAGGAAGGCTATATTTAATAATCTGTAACTTGACGGGACTAAATGCCGGTGGCAATTGGCTACCTGATTATGAAAATAGGTATAGATCAAATATAAGACACAGTTTACTCATGAACCCGTGATTATAAAGTCACAGTCACACCCAGTAGTTTAGCCTAATAATTTATTAATTCGGCAATGGAAAATGTGTCTATGGGTTCAAACTGACTGTAAATTTTTTGACGTCTATTTTACATTAATAAAATCTTAATAATTTTGTATTTTATTAATGCTGTCAAAACGCATTCAGAATATATGCAGCTAATAATGAAAACCTCACATAAAACTACAGTTAAGCCTGTTTGTTTCAGCTGCACCACAGTCATCCTCACTCCGAAATCACAAATCATCTCCAGTATGATAACTAAGATAGGAATGTTCCAATCAGTGCGACTACAATATGAAAGATTACTGTTCATTGATCAGTTACAGATTAGTTTAAACAGTGATTACTGCAGTAATGTAGCCCACAGTAGCCTAAGTGTTTTCAGGGCAACTGTCACAGTGTTATAGCCTACCTAAAGACGGACATTGATTCTGTGCTGAGGATAAATCCATGATGAGATCCATCAATGACAGATCGATCATAAAGCGGTCATGTTCAAGATCATGTTTGGATGAAAAACTAATAGCCTATCCAACCGGGATTTTAAAGTTTTTAAAGATGTAAATGCGTTCAGATATGTGCTTTGATATCGACAGAATGAATGAGGAAATGAAACGATGTGTCAGACAGCCGCCTCAGGCTCTGCAGGAGGGGAGGAGTCAGAGAGAAACTGACAGAGTTACTGATCTAGGGATTATCTGATCTCGCTCTCTGAAACAGAAAACCCAGAGTTTCCCTCATCTCAGGTTCAACATACTCATAATTTTCACTAATCCTGAAATGGGGCCCTTCTATTCATGTGGATGTTACTTTGACACATACCACCTACCTCAGCATTGTTGCAGATCATCTAGACGCTTTTATGGAAACGGTATTGCCTGATGATAGTGGCCTCTTTCAGCAGGATAATGCGCCCTCCCACAAAACAAAAATGGTTCAGGAAGTCTTTGAGGAACACAACAAGTTGAAGATGTTGAGTTGGCCACAAATTCCAAAGATTTCAATAAAATCAAGTAGCCTATCTGTGGGATGTGCTGGACAAACAAGATTGATCCATGGAGGCCCCCCATTGTTTTCTATTAGAATTAGCTCTGCATGCAAACAATGGGTTATTTTAAGCACCACAGAATATAAAATATAAAGACTTCTATGCAACGCTGCATGTATCAAGCAGGAGACAAATTACTTGCAATTACAAGAGAGTGTCAGTGTATGGGAGGCTGAGAGTCTCTCTAGACAACGAAGGAATATATGAGTAATGCAGCACAACATAATATGAGGGCTGAACTTGATTCCCTATGTAAAGTATTTCACAAAAGTGAGTACAGCCCTCACATATTTGTAAATATTTGATTATATCTGTTCCTGTGACAACACTTGATACAATGTAAATTAGTGAGTTGTTTACAGTGTAAATTTGCTGTCCCCTCAAAATAACACATCACACAGCCATTAATGTCTAAAACACTGCCAACAAAAGTGAGTACACCCCTATGTGAAAATGTCCGAATAGGGTCCAAATACCCATTTTCCCTCCCCGGTGTCATGTGACTCGTTAGTGTTACAAGGTCTCAACTGTGAATGGGGAGCAGGTGTGTTAAATTTGGTGTTACTGGAAGTTCAACATGGCACCTCATGGCAAATATACAGATGAACATAAAGATGGCCTAGGCCAGCGGTCGGCATCGCTGTTACGAGACCAGGGTCAGAATAAAGTCCAATTATTTCAAATCCTTGTATTCTTGTGTGCACGTTTAGCCCACTGTGGGGGACTCCCCTTTGGAAGGACTGATTCCATCTAACTGTGAATGTTTTTTTCTCCCCGGTTAAACAACTTGATTATAAGGACACTTTTGCACATGCTCACAATAAAGCATGTGCTGCAGTGTGTGTGCGTCCCAGCATTTAATGCGCATTCATAAACCTATAGATGCTTATTTCATTTCCATGAGGAAATTCAGGGGAATCCGATCACACGTTTACTGACGGCTTTTTCAGAGTTCTGTCAAGCAGGCCAGAGTCGCTTTTGAATATCGTTCAGAACTATTCAAAGTAAAAGCTCTCAAATAAACTTGTCATGAAGCATTGCTGCAAAAAAAGAGGTCTGAGGTTGAGCAGAGTGAGGCATCCTCAAACCGAAGGTGGAGGAGCGCAAGGTCTCTAACATCCACCAGCTCCGTGATGTCGTCATGGAGGAGTGGAAGAGGACTCCAGTGGTAACCTGTGAAGCTCTGGTGAACTCCACGCCCAAGAGGGTTAAAGCATTGCTGGAAAATAATTGTGGCAACACAAAATATTAACACTTCGGGCCCAATTTGGAAATTTTCACTTAGGGGTGTCCTCACTTTTGTTGCCAGCGGTTTAGACATTAATGGTTGTGTGATGTGTTATTTTGAGGGGACAGCAAATTTACACTGTTATACAAGCTGCACACCCACTACTTTACATTGTAACAAAGTGTCATTTCTTCACTGTTGTCACATGAAAAGATATAATCAAATGTTTACAAAAATGTGAGGGGTGTACTCACTTTTGTGAGATACTGTATGTCTCATTTGATCATCAGTCCAAACTTCACATACAGTTGAAAAGCAAGAAACAGTGACTATTTAGATTTTTTACTTACTAAATCAGTGGCTCTCTCCGCTAAACTGAGACAAATTGGACCACAGACAGAGACGTGTATGAAACTCATGACCAAAATAGTCATTGTGTTATTTATGGATGGAATTAAAGTAAAAAAAAAAAAAAAACGTGATTCCCTTTTTTTGCTGGGGACCGCCTGGAACCCTCTAGGACTACTTTGAAAACCATTGTCCCAAAAGAGTCTCATAACACTGAGCCTGGTGCACAGGGATGTCCAGTAGGCCTTCACCACAATGTCAGAAAAAAAATCCCCGCAAAGATGTTTGGTTTGTGAAAATTCTAAAAATAGTGAGAAATGCTGTCACAATTACCCAGATCCCAAAGTGATCGCTTCACAATGCTGCTCTGTCCAAACCTCAACATTATTAACAAGCAAAACGTAAAAATGTACGTAAACTTACTTTATTTGCCACATACACATAGCGAAATTCATCCTCTGCATTTAACCCTTCCCTGAAGGGAGCAGTGGGCAGCCACTATACAGCGCCCAGGAACCAACTCCAGATTGAAATGCCATGCCAGGTCAAACTGGAGACCCTACATAACATGTTTTTGATGGTGGGGCAAACCGGAGCACCCGGAGAAAACCCATGCAGACACGGGGAGAACATGCAAACTCCACATAGAAAGGCCGGGACGACCGGGTTCAAACCCAAGACCTTCTTGCTGTGAGGCCCCAGCGCTATCCACTAAGCCATATTAAAAATAATATAAAGGACAAGCAACCTTCATATTTGTTTTTTTTTTTACGTGAAAAATCACTTTGATGATTATTACAATAGTTGCTAATTTCCAGAAATTAGTCGATCGCTTTTCTTGTACATTTATTAAAATGTTCTGTGTTTGTGTAAAGTAGTAATTAATGTATCAAATCAATGGTGCTGTAAAAAGTACAATATTTCCCTCTGAGATGTAGTTGAGTATAAGTAGAAAGTGGCACGAACAGAAAATACTCAGGTAAAGTACAAGTACTTCAAAGTTGTAATTAGGTACTTCAGTAGGTCAGTTTTCAGGCAAATGTCTGCCTCATTTCCATAAAATTAAAATTTCCCAGCTTGTATGCACATGCGACAGAGTAGGCACTGATCTCTTTTGAGGGTCTGAGTTTCTGCACTGTGAGAACTATTTCTGAAAGTTCCCAGAAAAGTTGAGAGATGCCACTATTTATTAAAAGAGATTTAACAGCCCAAGCACTACAGAGTCAGCAGGGGGAGGTGCAACCTTTAACTAAAACTAGTAAAATGGAAAAGAACACAAAACTATAAAACATTATTACTGTACAATGGGATCAGCACGAATAAAATGCAAAAGAGATTTAAAAGAGGAAACCATGACAGGCTGTTACTGACGAAGCTACAACCCTTTTTCCAAGAAAGTTGGCACGCTGTGTTAAACTGTTAATAGAAACAAAATGTGATGATGAGCTAAACATTGAAACTCCATCAAAATAGCACAAAGGCAACTTATCAGATGCTGAAACTGGTCATTCTGATTCAGTGTTTTGTTTACAAGATTGTAATTTTCCTGCCCGGTGTAGAAAAATAAAAGGTAACACATATCTGCTGGGCAGTTCAAACCAGAATACAGACATCAACGCAACACACATGTCAATAAGCATAGATGAACTGTACATCACAATGCAAATTAGATTTCCCCCAAAACTTAACAACAGCACTGCCATTATAGCTGTTACGGTGTGGAAAGCCCTCCTCTTTGATTGGTCAACCCGCTCCCTGTTCCCACCCACTTCCCCCGGCCCGGGACGCCTGAGAGCGCAAAGAACTGAAATGCTGCACAAAGAGATGACGATTAAGCAGAAAACTATAATGCTGTTTAACAAAATCAAGTTTAAGTCATGGCTGCTTAGATAAGTTACAGCTAACCACCCGAAGCTCAGTAACCAAACACATCCAGTGCTGATGTTTCTGATCCTGACTCCGCCCGCCTGTTTCAGTCCCAGGTAGGTGATGGGGTGAACAACAGCCAGATAGTGCTCCACACAGGTCAGGAGGTGAAACAGAGCCTGTCCGAAGGAGGTGCCACACCAGATGCAATACCCCACAGTTATCATGTCTTTGAGATGGATGTATCCGCCACAAAAAAAGGAAACAAACCCCAGGAATTCGATCAGCTGCATGGCGATGGAGTGAAAGGTGAAGATGTCAGAGTGACTTGTTGCAGCCGTGGAAACTGAGCGCTGTTTCCTCTGTTGGTATCCCAGGTAGAGGACGAAGATGAGGAGAGGGAGGAGAAAAAGGATGATGATGATAGAGACAGTAGAGAAGAGACAAATACTGATTTTGGACCTGAAACACATGTTGAAGAGAGGAGGGACGGAGGAGTCGAAGGAGGAAAGATTATGAGGAAGAAGGGAGGGGTCGTCAAAGGAAGAGGCGTTGACTGACATATTTTTTAAAGTGGTGGCCTGAAGAGGACGAGAGCCAAAGACAACCAAAGGGGGAGGTGAAGAGAGACAGAATTTTAAAATACAATGGAGACATGCGGAAAATAAATTATCTCTCTAATAACAAGTAATAATTAAAAATTTAAAATACACTTTATTAATTTTTATCTTTAATTTGTGTTTCTGAATTTTATTTATCCGTTAATGATTTTATTGAAGAATTGTGAATTTATCTCATTGAGTTATTTTTGTTTTTCATTATTTTTATTAATATTTACCGTGGAAACCCTAGATGCACACCATCCATTTTGTACCTCCTAAGCTTCAGTAGTCTCCCTCAGTTCTGTTTTACACTGTTGAGGGTAAGTTTTGTGGAAAAATGCTGCTGTGCTAATTTATTGTTATTCTTTGGAAATTGAAGCGTTTATGTTATAACTTCTTAGACATTCTGTTTAATGTTAATACGATTCTGTTACTTCGCTGCTTTATGGGCAAAAGTTTCCAAATTAAAATATATGTATAAAAGACTTCGATGTGTGGAACCAGGTTCCAATTTGGGTTCTGGAGTCTGGATCTGTGGTTGCGAGTCACCTGCTGCCCCCGTGTTCCTGCTCGACACCCTCTGCTGCAATGACTATTGTTACTAGTCCTATTGTTATTATTGTTATTATAATCATTAACATTACGACTGTTACCATTAACAATACTATAAATATCTGTACCATTTTTCATTTAGTCTATATCAACATCACCTTTACTGTCTGTACCTCTGTGTGTATATTGTGTAGGCTGCCTCCCTCCCCTCTCTCTCCCTCTCTCTCTCTCTCTTTCTCTCTCTCTCTCTCTCTCTCTCACCCCCAACCAGTCGAGGCAGATGGCCGCCCACCCTGAGCCATGGTTCTGCTTGAGGTTTCTGCCTCTTAAAAGGAAGTTTTTGGGGTTTTGAATATGGTTTAGACCTGCTCTTTTATGAAATGCGCTTAGAGATAACTGTTGTTGTGATTTGGCGCTATATAAATAAAATTGAATTGAAATTGAATTAAAACATGCTAAATGCCTCAGGCATTTTTGTGAAAAAATTGTATTGAAGGAGATCAAGAGGTGGTAAAAAAAAAAAAAGTAAGGTGTACAGCAAAGTATGATTAACATGTATATTTTATAAACTGATATTTAGACTAAATGTAGTTTTTATACACTAACAACCGTGAACATGTGTGTGGATGTCATGCAACAATGTTATCAGATTACATTAGGTCTAATTTCTGTAAGCTGCTAGGATATCTATTCTATTTTTAATATGTGATTAATTATATTACAATAAAACTGACATTTAACAAATATATTAACAAATAACAATGCAAAAGTATATATTGCAGCATTAAATGGCAACTTTTGGGAGTCTTGCACTAATGTACTGTAAAGAAATCTGTTTTAAGTAGAACTGTGTTACATTTTGGATGTTGATATGTTGTAACTGAAATGATTCAACTTAAAGTTAGATAAGGACAACAACGTAATGAGTTACTTTATCAGCAGTTGTTTATAATGTTTCCCATTATTTATCCACATTGCTACTGGGTTTCTGCATCCATATAACTACAGTTATAAATGCCACTATGAGTTGAGTGTGGCATTTTACTCCTTTGTTGCATGGTGTTCACATTCGCTGACAGTTAAATCATTTTAAAAGTAAAACAGAATATTGTAAAATTTTTAAATGGATTTCGATGTTAGTACAATTTGGAGTTATAAAAAGAATCTTTATAAAATTCTAGATAATGTTTTTAATTCACGCATGAAAGGTTTAAAAGGACGAAGGCTCATGTGCATAATCCTGTTGAAAAACTCAAGTTAACAATATCAGTAAAACAAATCACATTTTTAAATTACGTTACCACAAAGATTCACTTTAAAGATATCAATAGTCTCTTCAACAATGAATATACAGTACATTAATAACTGAATCTTTTGTTTATTTTTAAAGACTACCCACCTTTACAGAGTTTCTTTCTGATTGTCTTTCTCCTGCGTCTCCAAACTCTGACTGCTGTTTGCCGGTGTGTGGTACAAATATATAGTAGTATGTATCTGTGGTTAAGGTGCATGTGTGTGGGTGTGAAGAACAGGTGAGAGCAGGACTGTGGGGTTTTTTTGAAACTCATATTTTTTTATTTACAACCTGCAAATTTATTTTTCGCATTATTCTGCCACAGAGGTCAGATCACTGTCAGCAGCACCACAATTTTAATATCATGTCAACCATCAGTTTGTCATCTTTTCTGCATGATCTGTATAGAGATTGTACACAAACACACAGAGTACATTATTACGACATTTATTTAAAAACTACAACTTTACTGATGCTCACATACTTTCATTATGTACACCTTAAACTTTCCTAACACAAAAATGAATTTCCAAAATTTTAATAAAAGTCATCAGCAGCTGAATTTACTTTGGTCCCAACGATCTTTAACTATGCTTCATTTAACCGATCATTAAGATGAACATTTGACACGAATGACTGATAAACAAAGAGGTGTGTATTCAAATTAAATCCTGTCATTTAGCCCAGCACACCTGCCTGTTAGTGTGTGTGCATGTGCATTCAATGACTCCAGTTTTGGGCGATATTTTCCACCAGATTTTCTCACAAGAACACCGAGTGCATAAGATGATCTAAGATGCACTTGGTACACTTTAAGCTTGACATTTACCTTCAGTGGTATCACAGTATGTCTCATTTGTTTAGGCTTTGTCATGCGGTGTGGCTCTAGGGATGCAATCTTGGTTGGTGAGTCCACCACTTTGGTCCCAACTGAAATTTCTCAGCAACTTTTAGATCGCCATGACATTTTATATAATTATTGTCCCCAGAGGATGACACCTATGGCTGTACGATTTCACCTAAAATAAAAATCACGATTAATTTCACCTCGATTACTATTATTGAACAATTATTTTGTTGTTGTTGTTTGCCCTCATATTTCACTGACAACACAGATTTCACTAATCCATTAGGCTATCTAAATGTTAATTAATAAGTTAAGTTGCTGCTGCTGAATTATGACCGCTGCTGGTAAAGTTTTACTCAATTGCCACAGTAAAATACGCTTTGCTGGCTTCCTCTGGCTTTTATCCAAAGCGACTTGCAATTGCTATATATGTCAGAGGTCACACGCCTCTGGAGCAGCAGGTAATAAAGAATATGCTTTCTTTTCACATGGCGAAATTCATCCTCTGCATTTAACCCATCCCTGAAGGGAGCAGTGGGCAGCCGCTGTGCAGCGCCTGTGTACCAACGTCAGATCTTTACCAGTGTCTGGTCAATAGCTCTGACAGGAAAACCTAACATGTTTTTGGTGGTGAGGGAAACCGGAGCACCCGGAGGAAACCCACGCAGACATGGGGAGAACATGCAAACTCCGCACAGAAAAGGCCGGGGTAACCGGGGTTTGAATCCGCAACCTTCTTGCTGTGAAGCCACAGTGCTGTCCACTGGACCGCCATGCCACCCGTTAAACTTGTTAAAAATCCAGTTCCTCCAACGCAGATGGGATTTGTGATTTTATTTTTGTGTTACTTTCTCTGTGCTGGTGTTATTTTAAGAACTTTATGGCGTTATCCAGTTTGTTATTAAATGTGTAACATACTTTATCGTGTGTCTCTCCCTTGTACTTCCACACATCGCTGTGGACAGCCAGGCCTACAGCTTACGTCAGCTGGTTAATTTGCCTAATCCATGCAGGTCTTTAGACCGCAGTGGAAACGCACACAACAGTGGGCTGAAGGAACTTTTTTGCTCCTTGAAAAGAGATCTGGGGTCTTAAAAGC
>NC_060161.1:32909895-32931873 GCF_021292245.1 Micropterus dolomieu
TGGAGTCGATCAGTCTGTGGCACTGCTCAGGTGTTATGAGAGCCCAGGTTGCTCTGATAGTGGCCTTCAGCTCTTCTGCATTGTTGGGTCTGGCGTATCGCATCTTCCTCTTCACAATACCCCATAGATTTTCTATAGGGTTAAGGTCAGGCGAGTTTGCTGGCCAATTAAGAACAGGGATACCATGGTCCTTAAACCAGGTACTGGTAGCTTTGGCACTGTGTGCAGGTGCCAAGTCCTGTTGGAAAATGAAATCTGCATCTCCATAAAGTTGGTCAGCAGCAGGAAGCATGAAGTGCTCTAAAACTTCCTGGTAGACGGCTGCATTGACCTTGGACCTCAGGAAACACAGTGGACCAACGCCAGCAGATGACATGGCACCCCAAACCATCACTGACTGTGGAAACTTTACTCTGGACTTCAAGCAACGTGGATTCTGTGCCTCTCCTCTCTTCCTCCAGACTCTGGGACCTTGATTTCCAAAGGAAATGCGACAGCTGAAACCCATGTCTTGCGTACGTCTGTTCATGGTGGTTCTTGAAGTACTGACTCCAGCTGCAGTCCACTCTTTGTGAATCTCCCCCACATTTTTGAATGGGTTTTGTTTGACAATCCTCTCCAGGGTGCAGTTATCGCTATTGCTTGTACACTTTTTTCTACCACATCTTTTCCTTCCCTTCGCCTCTCTATTAATGTGCTTGGACACAGAGCTCTGTGAACAGCCAGCCTCTTTAGCAATGACCTTCTGTGTCTTGCCCTCCTTGTGCAAGGTGTCAATGGTCGTCTTTTGGACAGCTGTCAAGTCAGCAGTCTTCCCCATGATTGTGTAGCCTACAGAACTAGACTGAGAGACCATTTAAAGGCCCCTTACCTGTGATATAATAAGCGTTTAGGATAGGTGTGTGTGATATAGATTTGAATTTGGGGTATATTTGGGAAATGTTTGCAAAGTGTTTTTGTCTTAGTGTTTTATATTTAGGGCATGAGGTTAGAAAGTGCAGCTCTTTCTCTACCTGTCCCGTGTCACACTGGGAGCAGAGTCTCTCCTCTTGTGGTAGCCAGCTCTGTCTGTGGCGACCCTTTTCTATGGCCAGGCTGTGTTCACTCAGTCTGTATGTTGTCAACATTTTTCTTGGTTTGGGACATTTTATTGTACTCAGGTAATTTGCCAGTGTGAATTCTCTTTTTAAGGTCAGATAACATTGTAATTTACTTTGTGTTTTGGTCGTTTCTTTCCAGTATTCAACATATTTTTCTTTCTGCTTGTTGATAATTTGGTTTGGTCTGCTTGGGTTGGTGTTGCTGTCCTGAGGCTGTTGGGGACCTTTCTCTGGTTTCAGCTCCTGGTATGTTAGGGCTTTGTGATGATATGTCTGGGGGTTAACTGATTTTAAGTGATTGTAAAATTTAAGTGATCTTTTCTGTATCTTTAGTAAGAGGGGGTATTGGCCAAGCTCTGCTCTGCACAGGTTATTTGGTGTTTTATGATCCAGCATCTACATCACCTGCAGGATGCTCTTACAGAACTCAGTGTGGAAAGATTATATGATTGTTTTGTCCCATTTGTCAAATTCATTATTAAGGTTTGGCCCCCAGACTTCGCTACCATATTGGTTCTAGTGCAAACTGGAAAATTTTCAGCCAGATTTCAATTGGAATATAGATTTTAATGTTTCTTTTTATTGCATAGAAAGATCTCCTTGCATTGTCTCTCAGATCTTTCACAGCCATGTTGAAGCTCCCTGTGCATGTAATGTTGAGGCCAAGGCTAGTGTAGTTTTTTTGAATGTTGTAATTTAGTGGCGTCTAAATAGAAATTGTGTGTAACCTGATTTCTGTATTGTTTCTGAAAGATCATTATCTTAGACTAAGATAATGATCTTTCAGAAACAATGCTCTGATCATTATCTTAGACTAAGATAATGATCTTTCAGAAACAATGCTCTGATCATTATCTTAGACTAAGATAATGATCTTTCAGAAACAATGCTCTGATCATTATCTTAGACTAAGATAATGATCTTTCAGAAACAATACAGAAATCAGGTTACACACAATTTCTATTTAGACGGCACTAAATTACATGTGTAAATGGTGTGTGAGACCTCCAAGGAGCTCAGATTATAACTCTAACCCTGTTTGTTGCAGAGTGATACAGATATGTGCAAAGGAATTATACGCTCAGTATATCACTACTATGAACCAATCAGATTGCTTGATTTGAGCTGCCCGTTTTATAACTGTAACATAAATGTTTAATCGTTAATGATATGTTTTATTTTGGAAACTCACTTGTTTGTTTATTTCTTTTTGTGTAAAATTTGAATCTTTAAATTAACTAAAGCAGTAGATATTTATTTATATATTATAAAATTATTTGACACCTGATGTTCACAACTAATGTGTGTGAAGGTTCTCAGTCATCCAGGTCATAGTTATCCAAAGAAGGTTAAAGTCAAGGGCAACTGGACTTTGGGTGAATACTGTTGTTGACATATAGTGACAAATTATTGTCAGTGGGCAAAACATTTTAATTTGAGGACAACTCACGTGGGACATGGTTTAGACACCCCTAATCTAATCCCACAGTTCACTTCTAAAGCAAAGCTTCATGTTTCAGAGCAGAAGATTTACATCTGTTTCTCTATTTCTCATGTAAAGTCTTCTGTGTGGTGAGTAGCATACTGATGGATACATGACCCAACCTTTATCTCTGATCCAGATGAACCTGAAGACGACGAGGCTGGAGGACGTGGACTCCCCGAGGAGGAAGCACAGCAGACACGTACGTCCGGTACATTCACTCACACAAGTACTGTAGTTCAGGGGTGTGAATCTTTCACTATCTCTCAGTTTGATTAAAAATCGATGGTCAGTTCAGTACCAAGTCCACTCATTTCTGGATCTGCTCCAGTCTGGTGTGCACTTAGACAGGCGGTGTGGCAGATTATGGCATGACCGCAGCTCTGGGTGATGGCGTCTGATGTGAGTGGGCTTTTGTGTGTTCCTGAAATACTTGGTTTTGGTTGAGAGTTATTGTTACTGGGGATATTCTATACTAGCAAGTGTGAGGCTGATGACTCCTGTGCATCAATACTTTTACTTACATAAGTTTCATTTTCTTCTGCTGTACTGCTGTATGTTTAAAAAGAAAAGTGTGCATGAATCACATTTTGTTGCCTTGATCCGTCATACTGTTACAGAATCAGAATGTTTGACTCTTTCACTGTTAATGTTTTTTCAGATGTGGAGGACTCGGGGAGACGGGACACCTCAGGCTACTCTGAAGAAGAGGAGGATATAGATGAGGGGGAGGAGTCTCCTGAGGAGCCAGTACAGAGCACCAGTCTAGATAAGGAGGGTCTGTGGGACCCGGGTCAGCAGATCACAAATACAAGGTACACAATATTTCTGATGCAGAACTGCAGTGAAGGATTGTTTAGATTTTTTACTTGACTGGATTATTTCCTTGCAGAGGTCAGTCTGTGAAGAGGAAGTGCAGGAGGCGGAGTCATCTAAACCTCAGAGTCTGTCTCTTGGAGGACTCCCAGACCAGTGTGCTAACAAAAGGCGGTAAGAGTCCAACAGAAAAGTGAAATGTCCACTCAGGATGTTGAATGATTGCTGAGAATACTAGAATTTGATTTTTGTCATTATACAACACAAGGTTGTAGTCCGTTAATGCAGCATACAGAACAGATAATTACTTATATTTTAAATAGGGGTGTAACAAAACACGTATTCGTATTGAACTGTTCGGTACGAGACTTTCGGTGATGTACGCATTACAAACCGAACAAGTAGAGCTTAAACTCTGTGGAAGAAAATGTTCTCAGTGCAGCTGTGCTCAACAAGGCAGCCCAAACGACGCCAACAGGCAACATGCTGTCTGCCCCTCCCACCCCCAAAGAAAAACACTCAAGCTACACTAAGCTAGCAAGTTTCAGTATGGCTAGCAATGTGATTATTACCAGACCAGAAAAAGGAGATTCTCCTATAACCCACAGGTCTGTCGTTTGGAGCTGCTGTTATTTTCACTGTGTGTATTCACTTTTGTTGCCAGCAGTTTAGACATTAGTGGCTGTGTGATGTGTTATTTTGAGGGGACGGCAAATTTACACTGTTATACAAGCTGCACACTCACTACTATGAGATACTGTAGATGAAAGATTCCAGCTTCCACTGGGCTGAAAAATGATTTGCAGTTTTGTCAGAATGTCTTTAAAATACGTTTTGTTCCTTAAACATTGTGATGAATTTGTTTGCATGTTAGTGTTAAAGCGCCCGGTGCAGGAACTGAGGTGTCCTCGAGCCCTGCAGGAGCCCGACTTCCTTGACCTGCTGAAGTCCACCTTCCCTCAACTGCCCGAACGGTTTGATGTCTTTACCACCGACGCAACCAAGACACTGACGCCACTGAAACTAAATACACTGACACCAGAGGATATCCAAAGGTCCATTAAATCCAGAAGGAAAGGAAGATTTGCCCTTTATATCCGAGCACAGGTAGATCATCCATTTATTTCAGCTACGACCCTACCAAAATTTCATTCTGGTGATATTCCCTCGCATGTGCAGATAAAACCAGCTGTAAATGTATCTACGGATAAGTACTGTGTGTAAATCGCAGCCTGAAATATTTTCTTCCTCTGTGCACACAGTACTTGTGGTATTTTACCTGGGCCTATTATAACATATTTTGGGGTTTAAATGACCAATGGGCGCCAAAGGTTTTGGAATTGGTCCAGGAGAACGGCTCAGACTGCAGCTGTTAAACAGACTGCAATGGCTGCAACTTGCGAGCAATTGCACCATTTGGAAGTACTTCCACCAAAATGCTTGTGATTGAATAAGTTATTAATTGACTAATTACACGATTGTCTAATTAACTGATTAATCTAATGCATCAATTAATTATGCACATTGCAATGTTGTAATTTCAATAGCTTGCTTATTTATGAATATATTAACATCAAGTCACCTCTCCTTTGTCCTGGATATCCTCTCACAACTTTTACAGCTGTTGTAATGTTAAACATTTTAATTAAAAAGGAGAGTATGTTAAAGTAAATCATAACCTAGGCAAGAATCATAACCCTGGTGTTCTTTCGCAGAGAAAAGACGAGGCCACCAATGACACAAGAAATGATAAAAACAGGCCACTGGCAAGGTGAGTGAAAATAAAAATATAATGACCATGGTATCTTTTGGAGCTGGGTGTCAATAAACTACTAATAAACAGTTAAAAGCAGATCTTTTCAAGTCCAGCCACAAATTCTTGATTGGACTGAGATTTGGGTTTTGACTTGGCCGCTCCAGAACATTCACCTTGTTGTCTTTGAACCATTTCTGCAGAGCTATAGCTGAATGCTTGGGGTCGTTGTCTTGCTGGAAAATAAATCTTCTCCTAAATTGTAGTTCTCTTGCAGACTGAGTCAGATTATCCTCCAGGATTTGGAGATATTTTTCTGCATTCATATTCCTCTCTACCTTTACAAGCCTTCCAGGGCCGGCTGCTACGAAGCATCCTCAGAGCATGACGCTGCCACCACCATGCTTCACGGTGGAGTGTTTGTGGTGATGTGCTGTGTTTGGTGTTCGCCAAACATAGCGTCTAGTAGACATTACTGTACTGAAAGGCTTATAGGTAAAGTAAAAGAAAATACAATCCCCCAAACAGCTGTCAATATCAAATAAAAATAATGTATTTAATTTCGACTGTCACTTATCACTACATTAATTACAAAGACAATCATCACTGGTGAACCATTCAAAAGGAGTTTGTAACAATTGCATCCCTTACTGCAGGTCCAGCCAGTCCCTCATTCTGAGATCACCTCCTTAAAGCTAAAAGCTGCTCTCTGAACTCTGAATGATCTTTATTTAAACTACTATGACTACTGGACAACACTTGCTCAAAATATCCACAGTGTATCTGTGGATAATGTTTATTTGTTAGTTTTTCTTGAATTTGTTGTGGGTCAGTTCTGACTGTTTAAAGAAATTGAAAATGGAAGGAAATGCTTGTGGTGTTTTATCAGAATCAGGTTTATTGCCAAGTACATTTTCACATTCAAAGAAATTGCTTTGGTATAATTGGCTTTATTGTAAATTTTCTGCCTCTTCACATAAAAGCGACCCCATGCTGGCTGTTCTACCTGTTGGTCAAACATTAGCTTGTAAAAATCTGTTTTCACTTTGATATTAAAGAGGGTTTTTGTTTTTGCAAGTTCTTGTCAAAAAAGCCAAATTATATTGACCATGATTTCATGTATAAAAGAAACAAAAGGTTGAAACATCCAAGCGGGGTGAATACTTTTTATAGGCATTATAAACTCACCGGCCACTTTATTAGGCACACCTTGCTAATACCGGGTTGGACCCCGTTTTGCCTTCAGAACTGCCTTAAATCTTTGTGATATACTTTCAACAAGGTGTTGGAAGCATTTCTCAGAGACTTTGGTCCATATTAACATGATAGCATCGCGCAGTTGCTGCAAATTTGTCGGCTGCACATCCATGATGAGAATCTCCCGTTCGACCACATCCCAAAGGTGCTCTGTTGGATTGAGGTCTAGTGACTGTGGAGGTCAATGGAGTTCAGTGAACTCATTGTCATGTTCAGGAAACCAGTTTGAGATCATTTGAGCTTTGTGACATGGTGCATTATCCTGCTGGAAGTAGCCATCAGAAGATGGTACACTGTGGTCAGAAAGGGATGGACATGAACAACAACAATACTCAGTAAGGCTGTCGCATTTAAACGATGCTCAGTTGGTACTAAGGCGCCCAAAGTGTGCCAAGAAAATAGCCCTCACACCATCACACCACCAGTCTGAAGCGTTGATCCAAGGCAGGATGAACCCTTGCTTTCATGTTATTTAGGCCAAATTGTGACCATCTGAATGTTGCAGCTGAAATCGAGACTCATCAGACGAGGCAAAGTTTTACGTTTTATCTTCTACTGTCCAGTTTTAGTGAGCCTGTGTGAATTGTAGCCTCAGTTTCCTGTTCTTAGCTAACAGGAGTGGCACCCGGTGTGGTCTTCTGCTGCTGTAGCCCATCTGCTTCAAGGTTCGACATGTTGTGCGTTCAGAGATGGTATTCTGCAAACCTTGGTTGTAACAAGTGGTTATTTGAGTCACTACTCTGCCCATTCTCTTCTGACTTCTGACATGTACCGTTCTCTGTAAACCCTAGAGATGGTTGTGCCTGAAAATCCCAGCAGATCAGCAGTTTCTGAAATACTCAGACCAGCCCGTCTGGCACCAACAACCATGTCACGTTCAAAGTCACTTCAAAGTCCCCTTGTTTGAACTTCAGCAAGTTGTCTTGACAACGTCTACATCCCTAAATGCATTGAGCTGCTGCCATGTGACTGGCTGATTAACTGGCTGATTTGTGTTAACAAGCGATTGAACAGGTGTAACTAATAAAGTGGCCGGTGAGTGTATATTATCTTCTCTTCTTTTGCTAAATATGTTTAACTCATCTTTAAACATGTAACCCCAGTTAGTACATTTTAATACCGCCAAAGAGGAAGGGGCATTTAAATAATGGGACTCGTTTTTTCTACCTTCTGTTCCCACAACAGTCCTCTAGAAAATGTGGAGATCAACAAAACAGATCTTCGATCCAGCAACTCGGGACGGCAACAAGTGGAAACAGAGGAAGATGGAGAGCAACTGGGAACATCAGATGACTTTAGTGCCCTTTCTTCTGCAGCTGAGAGCGAAGGGGACAATGGAGATGATGATGATGATGAGGTGGAGGAAGATGACGGAGATGACGACTGGAAACCAGACAAGAATGACAAGGAGCTGAGGGGGAGCAACACTGAACTGAACCCATCAAAGACAACAAGGAAGCGACAAGTGGAACATTCAGGAGTCATTACAAAGAAAAGGAAACAGGTGCAGTCGTCTCTGAAGGCGTCGACTGATAAGAGCGACGCTCCTCTGTCCTGTAAAGTCTGCCAAGCTCTTCGTGGGTCAATGAACATGTTGATCAAACACGCCTGGAGTCATGTGGACGATCCAGAAAGGCTCTGTGGAGTTTGCGGAGAACATCCAGAGTCTGTAGAGGAGCTGAGGAGTCACCTTCAAAGTCACCAGAAAACACACCGCTGCAACGTCTGTGGAAAATCTTTCCTCACTGGGGTTGGTCTGAATGGTCATGCTGCTGTACACACAGGAGAGAGACCATACAAATGTGATATCTGCCATAAAGCATTTACGAACAGTTTTACTTTGAGGACTCACCAGTGGAAGCATGTGGAGGATAAACCACACAAATGTGATGTCTGTAATCAGTCTTTTGCTGTCAAAGAGCAGCTGAGGGTTCACAGCAGGACCCACACAGGTGAGAAGCCTTACACCTGTGATGTGTGCGGTAAATCTGTCGGTAACCTTCGATCTTTATCCAGACACAAGCTGGGTCACATTGGAGAAAAACGATACAGCTGTCAGGTTTGTGGGAAGTGTTTTTTAACTCCTGGAGTAGTAAAGGAACATGAGAAAATTCATACAGAGAGAGAAAAAACGTACCTCTGTGATATTTGCTGTAAAGCGTTCCCCACAGGAAGTGGGTTAAAAGTTCATCTGAAATCACACAGCAAGGAGAAGATCATGTGCAGCGAATGCGGTAAAGGATTGTCATCTCAAGGAGCTCTGAAGAGACACATGATAATCCACACTGGAGAGAGGCCGTACAAATGCTCAGAGTGTGCACGAACTTTTAACAAAAAGAGTATTCTCATAGCCCATCTGACAACCCATTCAGGCATCAAAGAGTTTGTCTGTGGGGTTTGTGGGAAAGCGTGCGCTCGCAGAGAACATCTGACGGTCCACATGAGGACCCACAACGGAGAGAAACCTTACCAGTGCACCGTCTGCGACAAAGCCTTCACTCAGAGCCACTGTCTGAAAACACATATGAAGAGCCACCAGAGGGAAGAACAGTCAGCAGTGGATGAAGTGAAGTCCTGAAAGACTGACCAACATATCAAGCTCACTTCATCTTGTGTTGCACTGAAAAGATCCAAAACATTAACAAGATGCTGCTTTGTGACGACACTTTGTGGCACCCCTCTGCAGCATAAAGTACTCTGTGATGGAAGAAGAATTAATGGAGAGCTATTGTATTTGCGCTGTTACCATGAACTTTCTGGACCAGATGAGCTGTTTGTGTCTGGATTAGTCGATCTGGGGCCGAATTACAGAAACTTCCTAACCGGCAGATCCTATCCTAAATGTTTGGTAACCATGGTAATAACGGTTAGGAAGTGATTTAGGAAAAAGGCCATTACAGATCAACAGTTCCTAGGTCAATGTTCCTTTCCTAACTTTAGATAAGAAAAGTGTATTACAGAAGCATCCTAACTTTATAAAATCTTAAATAAACTCTCCTAACTTTACTTTTCCACCAGGTAGTGTTTGCTAACTCGTTTAATCCACATGGCTGCTCTTTAATTGCTTTTGCAAAATGAACAAAATGTCAAAAGGCGGAACTTAGTTGATTCTACCGATATGTTTGGTGACAAAACAATTGTTAGTAGAAAGGCTGTAGGTGATGTAACGCTAGATAATGTCTCATTATTATAATGTAAAGGCTTGATGTAACAAAAGGATCCTAATGCAAGTCTTTGATGTTGATGGTGGAAATGCGGCGGTGACTGTGTCGACTATTTAAGCCCACTCTCTGTCTTTAATCTCCCGAGTTAAGTGTTATGTGGATTTGGATTTCTCGACGGAGGTTACAAACCCCTCTAAGTCATCTGACTTGAAGTTCAATGATAGTTGTTGTTTCTGCTCTGTTTTCAGTTTATGTTTCATAAAAAAAAAAACCTACCAAAAAACAGCGATTAAAAGCCGTTTACCTCAGCGAGATGAGAAAAGTGGCATCGGTTGCTAGGTAACAGACATAAAAGTTGTTAACCGATGTTGGATTGAGTATTTAGGATTTCCTAACCTGAGATAAGATAGGATGAAGTAAAACAAGATAGGATTCCTAAAGTTAGTTAGGATTCTCTTCTGTAATATGAAATTGAGAAATATCCTATCTTAGACTCTTCCTACAGACTTAAGACTTAAGGTAGAAAGTTTCTGTAATACGGCCCCTGGAATTTAAACAGATTGCCAGCATCCTAGTACAAAATCAGAGTAATGTCCAGTTGAGCCCATGTGTGAATAAAGCAGGTCAATGTCCAATAAATTCACGCCAAGCCAGTGAGCCAAGTGGTCGTGTTGATGACATTACATAGACTGCATATCTGTAAATTGCTGTTAACTCTTATGTTGAAATTTTTAATATGTCCAAATACATGTAATATTGATTTGAAGTCAAAACGGTTATTATTATGGATGAGTCATCGTCTTCCTGCATGCTCCTCCCAGACATTACCCCTCGCCTAAACCAAACTGACTATTTCCCGGAGAAAAAAACTCCTGTTTTGCTGTGTAAAAGCACAATTCCAGACATCATATGGGAAAACTGATGTTGGACGTTCATATTAATAAATGACTTTGTCACCCAACGCCTGGTCTCCAAACCACATTTTGTCAAGAAAACATGAGAAGAGTGACTGAAAACAGCTCGATTGTAGTCCAGCCTTTAGTTTGGTCATTATGTAACACACGTCATAAAACCCGACACACAGTGACGAGATGTCCGTCTGTTGCCTCCCTCCTTACCAAATGTTACATACCTTCCAAGCAGTCAGTGGACATAAAGTTGTTACCGTGATGTAGAGACAGTGTACAGCTAAACCGAAGCTGTGTTTACTGACTTTACTGACAGTACATGCCCTACTGTTCTTCTGATTGGCCAGTAGTCGTTGACTAGGTACTGTGCATGTACAACATCCAGCAATGATCATATAGAAGTGAGATGCTTCACTCAGTAGCTAAAATGCAGCGGTCAAAGCACAGGGGAAAATCAGGGGCTGCAGCAATGTGCAGTATGCCAAGAATATGGTGTTCTTTTTTTCAATTAAACCATCTAAGACCCCCCCAATCCCCTTGTAATTCGAACCATGCATTTACCTTCAGTGTTATCACAGTATGCCTTGTTAGTTAAGTCTTTTTAATATGACGTGATGCAATCTTGGCTGGTCATTCCACCACTTTGGTCCAGACTGAAATATCTCAGCAGCTTTTGAATTGCTATGAAATTGTATGTAATCAACGTCCTCAGAAGATGGTACCTTATTACTTTGCTGATCAAAATAACATTTTCCCCCAGCACTTTGTTTATGAACCAATACAGTTCAGGCTGATAATATTCCCATCAGGCTGAAGTGTAATTTTTGTTTAGCGTAAATCATCAAATATTAGAGAATTCCATTCCAACTGAGGATCTCAGTTAGCTTTCATCATAAGCTTTTTGTAAACGCAGAGAAGACCGTCTTCCTGTGTCTCTGACTATCTTACCATCAAAACTTTAAATGACTTGAATTACAGAATGTAATTCAAGATCCAAATTCAACAAGCAACCCCCAAATTTAAGCACTATATAGTTATAAGTACATGTCGACCAACACATTCTCAACCCCAAGCTCGTCACATATGGACATTTAGTCAAGACCTCAGGGCGTCACTTTTTAACATCCTGGGTAACCCTTTAGCATTGTTTTGTGGTCAAGTTAGCAACAAATATGCAATGACAGGATAGACTTTTAAAATAAAACAAGTTATTAATGTTGTCAAACATTGCATTTGGATAAATTTAGGCACCAAAACAAAATAAAACAAGTTATTAATGTTGTCAAACATTGCATTTGGTTAAATTTAGGCACCAAAACAAAATAAAACAAGTTATTAATGTTGTCAAACATTGCATTTGGTTAAATTTAGGCACCAAAACAAAATAAAACAAGTTATTAATGTTGTCAAACATTGCATTTGGTTAAATTTAGGCACCAAAACTACTTAAGGTTTGTGGAAAAATCATGGTTTGTCTTAAAATCACGTTATATAACTTTGGATCACTTTCAGTAACGTGACTTGTGTATCTTACATAACTTGATTAAAACATTCAATGTTGACTTTTTTTTCCCCAAGTCCGGTTTCTGGCCCACCATCCACCCCAATCACCTTCTTAAGTGCAATTTATACTTCTGCGTCAAATCGATGGCGTAGCCTCTGCGTAGGCCCTTACCCTACGCCGTCACCTATGGCGTCGCCTGACGTGCACCTCCTCAAAAATGTAACTACACGTCGAGGCAACGCGGACCGTAAGCTCTGTGATTGGTCGGCTGGGTTGCTTCGCAGTGCCTCCAAGCCGACAGGAAGTTCCCGTGCTTTGAAGTAACTTTTACTATCGGCCAAAACGGCAGCTGTAACTCGGTCGATAGTATTTGAAAAGGCTACAACAGCCGCACATATATAATTTTACCCCCATTCACGTTAGCGTAGCGCTAAACCAGAAGTTAGCCTGCTCGGACGGTAAAAATCAACACAGTGGACGCTGTTGCGCTACCGCCGACTAGTGTTTGGGGGTGTAATCGCAGAATGATGGGGACACCGACACGTATAAAATGCATGGCTACGTGCATAGCCTACGGCGTAGGTACGCACGTAGACCCTACGCAGGAGTATAAATCAAGCTTTACTCTGACTTTTCTGTTAAATATCCCACATCTACCTTGAGAGTTGACAAACGACAAACATACGTGGAAACCTAAATGGAGTGATAGGTGAAGAGGTCAGTGTGGTCACTCCAGTGTGGTCAGTGGAAACGGAGCGCTGTTTCCTCCACTGTTGGTATCCCAGGTGGAGGACGAAGATGAGGAGAGGGAGGAAGAAGCGGATGTAGATGATGGAGATATGATGATGGACATATGTTGAAGAGAGGAGGGAAGGAGGAGAGGTTATGAGGAAGAAGGGAGTGGTCATCAAAGGATGAAGAGTTGACTGACATATTGCGTTGAACTAAGGGGCTCCCCAGTGCAATACAAGTTTACGCCAAGGGTTCTTGACCATGTGTTCATATGTGAAGACTTGGGAGTGAACAGGTTGTGTCAACAGTGTTGTTTCATTATGGGGCGACGAACATTTAAATTCTGCTTTTATTTGAGAATTTATAGTATGATACTCTAACATGTAATCCTACATTTGTCCTGTTTCAGTGTTTTGTTTACAACATTGTAATTTTCCTGCCCGCTGTAGAAACAGCAGAGGTAACACAAATCTGCTGGGCAGTTCAAACCAGAATGTAGACAACAACCCAACACATTTGTCAATAAGCATAGATGAACTGTGCATTACATTGCAAAGCAGATTCCCCCCAAAACTAAAACATAGCACTGCCATCATAGCAGTGACGGTGTGGAAAGCCCTCTGCTTTGATTGGTCAACCCGCTCCTTGTTCCCACCCACTTCTCCCGGCCCTGGACGGTTAAGAGAACAGAGAACTGAAATACTGAAAAAAGAGAGGACAATTAAGAAGAAAACGCTATTGCAGTAATAAAAGATCATGTTCAACTTAAAGCTCCTTTGATATGTTACAGCTAGATATCCAAAGCTCAATAACCAAACACATCCAATGCTGATGTTTCTGATCTTGACCCCGCCCGCCTGTCTCAGTCTCAGGTAGGTGATGGGGTGAACAACAGCC
Organism: Micropterus dolomieu; assembly: GCF_021292245.1. Taxonomy (NCBI): domain Eukaryota; kingdom Metazoa; phylum Chordata; class Actinopteri; order Centrarchiformes; family Centrarchidae; genus Micropterus; species Micropterus dolomieu. The sequence continues at coordinate 32,923,510 of NC_060161.1, forward strand.
AGGTAGCGCTCCACACAGGTCAGGAGGTGAAACAGAGCCTGTCCGAGGGAGGTGACAGACCAGACGGAGGACCCCACAGATATCATGTCTTCGAGAATGATGTAGTTGCCACAAAAAAAGAAAACAAACCCGAAGAACTCGTTCAGCTGCATGGCGATGGAGTGATAGGTGAAGAGGTCAGAGTGACTTGTTGCAGACGTGGAAATGGAGCGCTCTTTCCTCCACTGTTGGTATCCCAGGTAGAGGATGAAGAGGAGGAGAGGGAGGAGGAGGAGGATATAGATGATGGAGATAGAAGAGAAGACAATGATGCTCATTTTGGACCTGAAACATGTGTTGAAGAGAGAGGGAAGGAGGAGTTGGAGGAGGAGAGGTTATGAGGGAGAAGGGAGGGGTCATCAAAGGAAGAGGAGTTGACTGACATATTTTATAAAGTGGAGGCCTGAAGAGAAGAAGTAGAGGCAGAGGGAACCCAAAGGGAGGTAAAGAGAGAATTTTAAAATCAAATCAAAATGGAGACAGAGAAAAAAAAAATCTCTCCACTAAAAGGTACGTTATTAAAAGAATAGTTTAATTTCAAGAGTAATTGCATTAAACTCCTCAAAATAACATAAACGCTTTTATTAACATTGTAACTTCACTGGCAGTAAATAATCATACCTGGTATCTTGACATTCAGGGTAAAAACAAAACAAAACACAGGTGATGTTTCTTACACAGCATTAACATCCACTGCCTTTGTGGGGGTCAAAGAGGGACTGGGAGAACCATGGTTACACAAGTAAAAGTCTGATTTTCCTCAAATATATCGTGACTCTTTTTTCTATATTAAGTCTTTGTACATCAACAGTTTTTGTTTTTCAATGAAAGCAGATATATTTGCTTATTGTTTTATGGCACAGGTTCTCTGCATTTTCAGAAGTGGTGGTTGAATTGACAAAATAAAATAATAAAATATTTCACAATAGATCTTAAACAGTAACCAAAGATGACATATTAGATTATAGTTTACAGGAATCACACATTTAACGTAATTTACATTATTGATTCCCCATGTAATACCAACTTAGTAAATTTAAAATATAAAGATTTTAATTTTAAAAAACATGAAGGTGCATGTGCATCATCCCTTTTGAAAAACAAGATCTCAACAATATCAGTGAAACAAATCACACTTTAAATGAAGTTACCACCAAGAAACAATTTAAAGATATCAACAGTCTCCTAGAGAATGAACATATATTAATGACTAAGTCTAAATGTTAAATAACTAAATCTTTAAGATTAACAGATTATTTTAGTTAAAGACTACCCACCTCCACAGAATTTCTTTCTGACTGTCTTTCTCCTGCGTCTTCAAACTCTCTGACTGCTGTTCACTAGTGACATTGTACAAATATACCCTAATACGAATCTGTGGTTAGGTGTGTGTTTGTGTGTGTGTATGAAGAGCAGGTGAGAGCAAGACTGGGGTTTTTTGCAATTCAGATTTTATGATTTACAACTGGCAATTTTTTTTTGTCCCAGAGGTCAGATTGCAGTCAGCAGCACCAGTATTTTATTATCTTTCCAGTCATCTCTGCATCAGTTTGTCATCTGTGCTGCATGATATATATAGAGTACAACGAAACACAGAGTACACTCGTATGATAATTTGTTCCTTAATTTAAATACAGTTTAACATAAATACAGTGTAAATACATACTATAATAAACAGTATACTACAACTTTACTGATGCTCACATACTTTCATTATGTACACCTTAAACTTTCCTCACACTCAAGTGAATTTCCAAAATTTTAATACGTCATTAACAGCTGAATTTACATTGGTGCCAATGATGTCATGGTTCATTTAACCGATCATTAAGATGAACATCTGACACAGAGGACTCATTACAAACAGGTGTGTATTCAAATAAAATCCTGTCATTTAGCCCAGCACACCTGTGTGCATGGCTGTGTTTTCATCACATCTGTGACTAGAGTTTAGCATGATATTTTCTACCAGATTTTTTCACAAGAACACAGATTGCAAATATTTAATAATATTTAATATTTGTCAAAGACGATTTAAGATGCAGTCAGTCTGATAATCAATGCAGAGTGGGACTAATTCATGTTCCAGATCTTTAATAGTGGTAATTATACACTTGACATTTACCTTCATTGGTATTGCAGTATGTGTCATAAGTTAAAGCTTTGTCATGCCAACACATTGTCACTCCCAACTCGTCACATATTGAAGCACTGCATCAGTGCAGTTCTAACGAGTTTGCCATCATTGATGTCTCAATCAAGGCAAGACGTAGTTTAAGAGGTACTAGAACTTCACTCAGGGGTTTGTCAGATGGGGGTGAGGGTAAGGTTTACATGGGTTCCAGCACATGTAGGGGTGAAGGGGAATGAAAATGTAGAGAGATTGGCATAACAAGCCAGTAAACGGGAAGCTGTTGAAATGGTAATTTCAATAAATAAAGCAGAAGGTAAAGCACAAATCTGGTCGAAAACTAATAAAATGTGGCAGGTAGGGTCTACACCGGGATGCAGAGGAAAAGGGGAGACATTTACATAACATTCAACAAAAGGTTGGGGCAGGGAGGGTCACAGGAAACGAAGGGAAGAAATGATGTTTACTAGGCTAAGAATTGAAAGCTGTGGGTTATATAAGTAGGCCTACTACTTACATATTATGGGTAAGCACATATCAGGAAGGTGTGAGTTTTGTGATAGTTTTGAGTCTGTGGAGTGTCAGAAATGTGAGAGGGAGAGGATAAAGATGAGAGAGGGCATAAGAAAGTTAGGGTGCCAAGGGAAATCACTTAGGGACTGGCTGAAAGGATATAGTTTAATTAGTTTGTTTTAATGTTTAAGTGTTTTGATTGTTTATTTATTTATTTATCTCCAGGCCAGACTCCAGTACAGAAGGGGGCAGTAATGCACCATTAAAGTTGGATGCCAACCGCGGTTAAACAACAAAGAAGAAGAAGATTTGGGGCGGAACCCTTGTTTTGATGTTTTCCCGTCGGACAACATTAATGTGCGCATCTCAGGCGGTACTTTTGGTCAAACTTGAGACTTCCTCGGAACAAATGGAGACAGTAAACGTGTTGTTTGTCTCCTCGGTGGACTCTGTGGACTATAAACTGTCCAAAACGGAGATCCTGAGAGGATTCATCGCAGAGAAACTGACAACAGCCGCGCAGGAAATCTTCGCGGTTGTGGAGAGAACCGTAGCCGGGTACGAGGAGGAGGCTTCGGGTCTGAGGCAGGAGATCGACCGGCAGAGGAGGCAGCTGGAGGCGGTGCTGCAGCCTCGGGTCTCTCTCTGTAGGATAGGTGGGGAACAGACTAGGAACCACATGAAACACTGTGCTTAACAGCTGCTGTTGTTTTAACACTGCACCAAACCCCATTTAAAAACCTGGTGATTTAATACAAGTCTGGAGCAGGGGAATCCTGGACCAGGAGCCTTTTTAATGATCGAGGTTTCAGCTCTTAGAAGACGATTTTATTACTATTAGGATAAATTTCACTCAGCAGTTACAAAACGTTACATATCTGTAAGAACCTACTTCTACTTCACCACCATTCAGAGGCAAATACTGTACGTTTTACCCCGCAAACTTTTATCACTAATACTTTGCAGAATCATATTATTACTAAATAATATTATCGACAAAAATGTATGATTATTATTACCCAGCATTATGAGCTCTGGCTTAATCAGCTGCAACATTAAAGTGAGGAACACATTAATGCATGAATATAATTATAATCCAATAATATACTTTCAAGTTACATTTTTGAATGCAGGACTTTCTTCACTATGGTATTACTACCACTATGTAAAAAATGTCAGTGCTGTTACATAAGGAAAATACAATACAAAGTACAAATACCATATTGTAAAATTTAAAAGATTTGTATAGCGGGATATCCCTGATAGCTTTTCACACTGTTTATAAACCTTGTTTTCGAAACAGGTATACGCTAAGCTTCTTTGTGAAAAATGTTTAAGTAACACAGTTAATTAATGTACTATTTATTATATACATATTTATACTACGTGTGTGTTTCTCCTTGTGTGCAGTTATGATGTGAAAAGGACTCTTTGTATCTGGACAGTCAGCAAAGGCTTTAAAATATTGTCAAAGCTTTTTTAAAATATTAAGATTTTTTGAAAATGTGACACATTGAAAACAGCTTTTAAGACACTGATCACTCATCACAGAAAACTACCGTGATTGGTTCATTGTCGCTTGTGGCATAAGGACTTGTAGTTTTTGAACCAGGGACAGATGCACGATACACCTGCAGCACCCACACAAACCACGCCAAACTTTATGTAAACAATATTACTGAACAATATTTATAGTAATAACTTCAGTAAAACAGAACAAGGGGAGTGTGTTGCTCTCAGGAGGAGGCTAGAAGAAGCATAATTAAGCATAGTTTAATATTAAAACATTGAATAAAGAGTATAATGTTCATTTAATAAAATCCTGTAGTATAATGTTAATATATTAATTATAAAATGTTACTAAATAGATTATAATGTCAGTATACTACAGCTTTCCACTATTATAATATTCATTCTATTATAGCAGTTTCATTTTGGTTGGGTTGTTTTCATTCATTAAATCCCTGCGCAAGAAAAATTATCTACATTGGTCTTTAATTTGGTAATGCTAAGTACTAACATGTCAATAACCGTAACATTTATGCAGAACAATGACTTAAACATTTGGAGTAGCACGTCAAACGTTTTTTAATGTCCCGCCCCATCCAGGCTGTGATTGGTCAGTTCACGGAAAGTGATATTGAGGAGCTCATTGGCTTTGTGAAGTTGTTTCAGCAAACTGCAGCAGATATAACTTCATGATCAGCTAGCCAAATCTAGACCTTTCTAATACGTATTTGCTTCTGTGTTACCGCTCCAGTTGTCAACTTTGTATCTGTAGGTCCTATATCTGTCAAAGAAGGTTACCACAAATGTGCCTTTTCATAATTACTCATGTGTTGCTGACAGTTCTGATCTGAGGGCGTCAAATACTGACACTTTCAGAAAGGCTGACAAAGCTTTATTTGATTGAAAAGGTACCGTTCGGCGTGCATATGAGATGCCCTGTCGAGACCAGAAGCGCTATTAGCTAACTAGCTAATTAGGTAGCTAGCTATGTTGGTAAAAAAGGCATTGACAGCTTCCCAAAGCCCCTTATTCTTACCCTAACCATCACAGTAGTATGTGCCTACACCTAAGTCAGCGATTGTATGCATGTCGACCGGCTAACCCTACAGCTGTGCACATCAGCCGGGCTAGCAGCTACCGTTAGCCTCCTTTGTGTTGCTACTTTGTTAGATTGTAATTATTAGAAATTAAAAATGTACTGTTGAATAAGGTTTTTTTATATCTTAAGTATATTCCTATTACGTCATAGTGAACAGTTGAATCTCCAGTGATTAAAAAACGTTTTGTTATCTTGATTTTAAAGATTTAATTGGATCATTTTGAAGAGGCAGATTTGCAGTAACCTCCTGTGACTGACAGAACCATTTTTGTGCATGTGCAGAACGGATCTGGCAGGCGGTACGGATTTGTCACTGACAGTATCTTTGTCACCGTTTTTGTGAAACAAGCAACCGGGCGCAGAATGACTGGTAGGGCTGCAACGATTAGTCAATGTAATTGATGACGTCGACTATAAAAATTTAGAGCGGTTTTGAGTCGAGAAATCAACTATGTAGAACTTGAATATTGGCAGTTTTACCAGAGTTGATGGTGAATCGAAAATGTGCTCAAACGTTTTTTGGGGTTGAGAAGCTCCACAAGCGCCCGCGAGGTAAGCGGTCCCAGCCACGCCCACAGAGCCCTCTGGTCCCACTTACTCAGATCACTGCAGCAGCAACAACCGAGGAAAGGCAGTGTTTCCTATTCGTTCATTTATTTGTGGCTGACCGCCACATACTGATTTTATTGTATTTTTAATTTTTTTACTAGGCGTATTTAAAATCGTATTTGATTGCAGATCAGCGTCGTAGCGCATTTGCACAGCACATCCTCTTGCTCGTCTCTCTCTCTCCCCCTCATGAACACCGCAGCACAAATCTGTCCAACACAACGCTGGCAATGTCGGAGACCCAGCTTTAAAAAAGTTATTAGTAATGTGTAACGGTTTAAAGTACATCAAGGAACATCTGGCTCGTGATGCTATTGCCTAAAACTTATAAGCACTTTTGGAGGCTGTTGCTTTATTGTTCTAATATTACATTGTTAGTATACAGTTGTGGTTTTAGTACTTGCTTTTAATTTGCTTTTATTTTATATACAGTAGTTCCCAAATAAAAATCTTTGTTATACAGTTAAAAGTTAAACGTTTGCAGAAATGAGTGAATTATAGGAGTAGCCTTCGCTGTCTTGCCTTCTTTCCTGGTTTCCCCCTGGCGTTGATACTGGTGTTCATTATGAATAGTAAAGGCTGTGTGTTGGAGAACAGTTTACTTGAAAGATCTTTAATTAGATAAATGGTTTAAAAAGGGTTAAGGGGTGACAAAAATAATCGTGACTAGTCGACTAATCGAATAAATAATTAGCAGATTAGTCGACCATGAAAATAGTCATTAGTTTCAGCCCTAATGACCGGTGAGCGGCAGGGGGGTGGAAGGTGACAGTAGGTTGTAGCCGTTACTCTCACACTGTACTCGTAAATCATTTTGTCTGTTCGTACATATCTATTTTTAGGGGCATATGAGACTAAATTTGTCGCATTGTAGAGCCCTGATTATACTTGGACTCGCCATCAATCCAGCTGCTGCCCTTGCAGCCAATGGGATGGCGTGACGTTGCAGGTTCTCTGGAACTAGTGCCCCATTAGCAGGAGATAAACATATTTTTATAGACTTCACAAATCCAGTCTTATGTGTGGTGAGTAATGTACACTGCGGATACATGAACGATTCAAGTCTTTATCTCTGATCCAGATGAACCTGTATGTGAAGAGGAAGAGGCTGGGGGACGTGGACTACCAGAGGAGGAAGAGCAGCAGACACGTATGTCCTGTACATTTACTAAAGTACTGTAGTTTACGGCTTTAAATATTTCAGTATCATTAGATGGATGATGGTGATGGTCGTGTGACGATCCAGTGTCCAGCCACACTGCTTGCTTTACGAAAACCTGAAAGGGGGCACGGCATGTCGACATTGCCAGACGAGTTTAGAAAATATGATGTTTTATAACAGTTAAATGTACAGGTCCTGGCTTTCGTCTCTGAGGCTTCTTTGCATCTTCCCACGGGACCATCACTTCTATCAGGATGATCGTCTTTGCCTCCTCAGAATAAGTCACGCCTCAGGGGTGTTTGGGCGACCTGGGGACAGTATCGTTTCCTGCGCATGCCCAACCTCATCGTGGGGGGAACAACCCGTTTCTTTAAAATAATAAATTTATGTAAAATAATACCGTATATAAGGTGATGGTGCTCCACTGCAAATATTTTAAGTACTTTGTGACAAATAAATAATTGAACTGTGTCTTTTACAATCACGATGACGGCTCAACATTGTTGATGTGCAAAATACAGCCGCTGTGGATGAGAGGCAAGGTGACTGCTGGAAGTCAAAGACGTCATATTTAAGAGTAGCACATTCGCACAGCACATCATCTTGCTCGTCTCTCTCTCTCTCTCCCTCATGAATACCGCAGCACAACGCTGGCAATGAATAAAGAACTGAACTGAACTCTGATCCAGACCTTTTCACTTCACAAATCAAGTCTTATATGTCTTATTTCCTCTTGGCTGGTCCTGCTAACGTAGCCAAAACTCCTCCTGATCTGGTAGTTTTCATTCTGTGTCAATGTTAACATCTGGAGAGTCCCTTCTGTGGCTTTGGGTTGCTGCTGACTAGGGCTGAAACGATTCATCGCTTAAATCGATAAAATTGATTAATAAAATGCTTCGACACAAATTCTTTGCATCGATGCTTTGTTTAATCCATTTAACTATAAAGCACAGTTTTCGCAGGGACATTTATTATTGTCGCACATCGCGCTTACACTGTGAACACGACGTGATTATGATGCCGCTGTTTGCAAAGTGGAGGAAGAGAGAGAAAATAGCGAGGGACAAAGAAGAAAGTGTCCAAAGTATGGGATTATTTCAAGCTAAAGAAAACAACAACTCTGTAATGTTACCGTCCGTCCACCATAAAATGAAACTTATGTCGCCTCGGGGACAGCACGACGGCACCTTATCAGAAAACAGCCGTGTTCTGCCAGCGGACCTCAGAGACAAGGTAACAGCAACTTTAGCATTTAACTGAAATCATGACTGATTGTTGAGTTGAAGTCAGCTGCAGTCCTCA
>NC_060161.1:32931893-32934038 GCF_021292245.1 Micropterus dolomieu
AATACTTATGCATTTGACTCATAACAGTTCAAAATAGCACTGTAGCAGCAAGACAGAGGGTCAGTGACCTTTGGGGAGGTGTCTACGGGGAGAGCAGTGATTGGTGGTTATGTAGGTAGAAGGGACTGAACCCTTCTATAGAATTTGACCTCTAACCCCTTGTTTTGTTACCTCAAGATAGTACTGTACCCTTCTATGGGTCTGACCTTTTACTTTGCAGACTCAAACCCTTCTATGGTACCTAGCAGATACCTAAACATATCCTATATAAGCTATGTTTGATGTACAGAGAGACAGAGTGGTCATCGGGCTGGGCTTGATTTAATAAACTTTTATGATCAAGAACAGTGTCAAGCGGGTTTCTTCTCAACACATCATCGCAGCATTATTGTTCGGACACCACAGAGACTATATTTGTCGCATTGTAGAGCCCTGATTATACTTGGACTCGCCATCAATCCAGCTGCTGCCCTTGCAGCCAATGGGATGGTGTGACGTTGCAGGTTCTCTGGAACTAGTGCCCCATTAGCAGGAGATAAACATATTTTTATAGACTTCACAAATCCAGTCTTATGTGTGGTGAGTAATGTACACTGCGGATACATGAACGATTCAAGTCTTTATCTCTGATCCAGATGAACCTGTATGTGAAGAGGAAGAGGCTGGGGGACGTGGACTACCAGAGGAGGAAGAGCAGCAGTCTCGTATGTCCTGTACATTTACTAAAGTACTGTAGTTTACGGCTTTAAATATTTCAGTATCATTAGATGGATGATGGTGATGGTCGTGTGACGATCCAGTGTCCAGCCACACTGCTTGCTTTACGAAAACCTGAAAGGGGGCACGGCATGTAGACATTGCCAGACGAGTTTAGAAAATATGATGTTTTATGTACAGTTAAATGTACAGGTCCTGGTACTTGGTGACTTTCGTCTCTGAGGCTTCTTTGCATCTTCCCATGGGACCATCACTTCTATCAGGATGATCGTCTTTGCCTCCTCAGAATAAGTCACGCCTCAGGGGTGTTTGGGCGACCTGGGGACAGTATCGTATCGGTTGTTGGGGGGAACAACCCGTTTCTTTAAAATAATAAATTTATGTAAAATAATACGGGATATAAGGTGATGGTGCTCCACTGCAAATATTTTAAGTACTTTGTGACAAATAAATAACTGAACTGTGTCTTTTACAATCACGATGACGGCTCAACATTGTTGATGTGCAAAATACAGCCGCTGTGGATGAGAGGCAAGGTGACTGCTGGAAGTCAAAGACGTCATATTTAAGAGTAGCACATTCGCACAGCACATCATCTTGCTCGTCTCTCTCTCTCTCTCCCTCATGAATACCGCAGCACAACGCTGGCAATGAATAAAGAACTGAACTGAACTCTGATCCAGACCTTTTCACTTCACAAATCAAGTCTTATATGTCTTATTTCCTCTTGGCTGGTCCTGCTAACGTAGCCAAAACTCCTCCTGATCTGGTTGTTTTCATTCTGTGTCAATGTTAACTTCTGGAGAGTCCCTTCTGTGGCTTTGGGTTGCTGCTGACTAGGGCTGAAATGATTCATCGCTTAAATCGATGAAATTGATTAATAAAATGCTTCGACACAAATTCTTTGCATCGATGCTTTGTTCGCAGGGACATTTATTATTGTCGCACATCGCGCTTACACTGTGAACACGACGTGATTATGATGGCGCTGTTTGCAAAGTGGAGGAAGAGAGAGAAAATAGCGAGGGACAAAGAAGAAAGTGTCCAAAGTATGGGATTATTTCAAGCTAAAGAAAACAACAACTCTGTAATGTTACCGTCCGTCCACCATAAAATGAAACTTATGTCGCCTCGGGGACAGCACGACGGCACCTTATCAGAAAGCAGCCAGTGTTCTGCCAGCGGACCTCAGAGACAAGGTAACAGCAACTTTAGCATTTAACTGAAATCATGACTGATTGTTGAGTTGAAGTCAGCTGCAGTCCTCAACTAAAAATGTACACGTGCGTTTGTTGTTCTCCTTTTTGGACCGTGAGTTGTGACCTCGCAGTCATGAGTTAACTGGGTGTTGGGGAGCTGCACCTTTTGACTCACCTCCAGCTCTCTCTGTAGCTCAGACGTTTCCTGCTACCTGCGTGTGCTAATCCA
>NC_060161.1:32934138-32934953 GCF_021292245.1 Micropterus dolomieu
CCAACATAAAAGTGAAATGTTAAGTTAGGATGTTGATTGCTGAGAATACTACAATTTGATGTACGTGTGTTGTTTTGGGGGGTGTGCATTGGAGGTAACACAACAGTCCTGTCATAAATCTTCCTACATGTTCTGTTAGTTTTGAGTTTAGTTGTGCTGCAGTTGAACTGTGTTATTCAAAGAGTGGAAATTTGAATTTCACATGACTGAGGTCGAAAAGTTGGTGTATTATAAAACAAAATGCAACGATACGTGCGCTTTGAGCTGTATGTCTTATAATAATTATAAAAATAATTCACCAGTGTAGACAGCCCAGCCAGGAACCCCACCCCCCACAAGAATGGGATAACAATGCCCTGTCTACGAGGGCTTCCTGTAACCACTTCTGCGAGGACAGATTTGGACAGAGAGAAGTGGAAGCTTCCACCTGTGCTTCTGACACCTGTTCCCAGCAGACAGGGAGCTGGTCTAGAGCAGGCTCAGACACAGTGGTCCGTATGCCACTGGCACACTTGGGCTTGGATGAAGCACCAACTGCAGGTGCTCCACCTAGTGCATTCTTTAGGCATCTCCCGCCTGAGGTGAGTGGTCTCTGGACGAGCCATGGAAAGGATGGAGCACACAAAGGTGCTCGAGCTCCATGCTATAAGTTTGGCTGAGGAGATAGATAAATATGGCACAGCAGAGGTGAACCTGTTTGCCTCAGAATCCACAACCCAGTGCTGCCTTTGGTTTTCACTGATGGAGGAAACAAGTCCGTTTTTCCGCCATTCCCACTGATAATGGTTACTTTGCACAAAGTGCAGCTTTTAGAC
>NC_060161.1:32935053-32940301 GCF_021292245.1 Micropterus dolomieu
GATTAGGGCCACATGTGAAAAAGGTAATTGAGTTATGTGAAAAATAAATAATAATAATCAATTAATAAATGTTTTACATGTGGACCTAATCCTCTTCCATAGCTTCATGCCTGATTTTCACTCACCAAATAAAGTTAGCGTGAATTAAGGATGGATTATACATCTCCTAGCTGATAACCTCCCATACTCCACTCTCTAGTCCAAATACGGTCTGGTTCCACAAAGCAAGATGATGACAACCCGTCCAAATATGGTGTGGTTCCACCATAGACTGTCTATAAGAAATGGGCGTAGTCAACGTAAACGTCACCCGTTTGTTTGTGGACTGCTGTTTTGAATGTTTGAGTTTGGCCGATAGGGCGCCGCCATGATGACTTTTTACAACCAGGAAGTCCCCGGAAGTGACCATATTTGGACGCGACGGTGGAGCTAACAGCCGTGTGCGGCGCTAGCTAGTTTGCTTAGCTAGGTGCATCTGTAATTCACGTCAACGGTCATTTTAACTGGGCTGAGAAGTTTGTCTAGTGAACAACAGTCTTTAAACTAAATGTACTCACCAGAGGAAGTGAAGATCCAACTCCTAATAAGCTTTTTCAACAGCGATGGCCAAATTCATCAAAATCATAGATAATCCCACTTTATGGTCTATTTTAAAATAAATGGGACCATAATTTACTAAATGAACATAATTTTGTATTGAAGAAGACTTGAAACTAGCGACTGAGACCATAAACTCATCCTGAAAGTGTTTACTGATGTAATAAATCAGCTGAGAAGTAGCCTCATTTTACCATTATTTCTAATGGACCCGGACTTCTTTTTGCAACCAGAGTCGCCCCCTGCTGGCTGTTCAATAGAACGCAGGATTTAGTCCACAAACCAATAGGAGATTTCTTATGCAGTCTATGACAAGGACGTAGAAAAGCAGGATCTCAGAAAGTACAACAAAGATCTCCTGCTCCACACATCTTCATCCACTGCAAGTAAGTTAAAGACTGTCCAAACATTGTCACTATTCATTTGTTGCAAATACGATGGCGTTTCCATGCAAATCTTGACCTCATTAAGTGAAGTTGCCTGTGTCGCCTGCAATCCCACAATGCCCTGCAAGGCGAATTGCTTGGTTCCCATAGAAAATGAACAGGTTCAGTGTGTCTTTACTGGAAAGCTTTAAGGTTTATTAGCCAGTCATCAGAGATAAACATGTCACAGGGTTACTAAAGCTACCTCAACCTGTAAATGCAGATAAAAGGGTAAGAGGTTATAAACCTGTAAAGCAGTTACTAAAGGAATTGTGTTGAAAACAGTAATACATGTGAAATATGTTTAATGTGGTTTCTGTACTTTGATAAAGAGACTATTTAGTTCAGTTACTGCGCACAAGAGTGAGTAAAGTAACAAAATCTGGATTTGAACTTTACTTGAGAATTTCAAGTTGCACTTTAACTGCGCTACATTTCAAAGCCATTTCTTTTTACTTCAATACATTCTGCGCGAGACCATCGTTACTGACTATAAAAACCACTTCACCCAGCTGATGCGACACACTGTGTAATAAAGTCACTCTCACGCTGTGAGTGGCAGCCAGTTTATGACAGAGTTGTATGCAACCGGTAGAGTTTTGCAACATAAACATCTAAAAGTATAGGTAGAGGAAACATCCACTTTCCTCTTGCAACTCAGTTTTCCTTATTGTGAGCCGCTGTAACTTACACTGCTGCATTCAAACCTGTCGTGAGTGAATTTAAAAAGATGGGTTGCTTTTTGTAAGACCAGTGGAATTTAATGTGTGTATTTTTACTGTTGATACTAAAGTACTTTGAAAACCAGGTACCTTTTTACTTTTCCTTGAGTAGTATTTTACTGAACGACTTTTGCTTTTACCTGTGTAACATTTTTGTGTGGGAACTGTACTTTTTCCACCACTGCAGTTCACATGTGAATGCTCTCTGTCATTAGTGTATGTACTGTAAGTGTTTACAATGAAGCAGTATGAGGAGTTTAGAGCAGAACTGTATGTTAATATTATCAAATAATATCAGGACAATAGGCTCAAGCCAATAAAATGCACAAGAAGAAACATTTTCTGCCATCATGCCTTTAAGTTGGCGTATGCATTTCACTTAAATACAAAGCAGCAAATGTTTGTTTTTTATTTTTTATGAAAACACTGTGCACTTCCACGTCTTCCATCTCAAAATACTAATAATATCATAATATTTACAGACAGCCCGTATTTATTTAAAAGCCAGTCTGCATTTGACCTTTAACTAAATTTCCTTCTGTTCCCTCCAAAACAACCTCTGTTCTTTGAAGACAAATAAAGTCCAGTGTGATCTAGAAAAATTGTGAGTGAGCAATTTGCAACCCTCTACTAGATGTCACCAAAACTTACACACTTAACCTTAAACTGTTAAACACAAAATATAAATTATCGCCACATGAGGCGACGTCTTTTAACTAACTAAATGTCTCATCATTATTACAAGTTCTGGACTTATTTTTGGAATTTATGGAGTTTAGACCTCATTTAACTGAAATAATATCTCAAGTCTTTCAGTAAAATAAGTACAATTTACATGTTAATTTGACTTTAGTTAAGACCAGCTGCTTTTTAGCCAGGATGCTGTTTTGAAACCATCTAAAAAATTTATTTGTCCCATAGTCCCATTTGGTGGCTGCAATAAGGGACATATGTTTTTTTTAATACTTGAATGATGTGATTTTATTCAGAAAGAATATTCATGACAGTTTATTTATAAATTAACATTTATCTAAAAAAAGATCTGTGTGTGGTATAGTGGTGTATAGGGGAGTTTTTCATCTGCTGGTTGAATATAATATAGTCTCACGTATTCATTTCCTGAGCCCGGCCATTTTTTACTGGAAACACCGCAGATGGGTAAAGTTCAAATTAAACCATTAAAAGTCATTGAAAGTGGTAATAACTAATTTTATATATTAAAATGCCCAGTGTGGAGGAATAAATTAAGCCTTTGGTTTGGATGAATTACACCTTATTTATTTACAGTATTTAATTTGCCCATAACACAATTGGAGGGTTAAACTAAACCAAATGCTGTCAGACACTTTTGGAAACTTTGAATAGAAAGAACCAGTAGATTTTATGTGAGGAACATTTTCTCTAGGTGCTCCCAACAATTACAATGTTCAGTATTATTTAACAGTATTATAGATGAAGCTCTTTGAGATCCAGGTAGATTGTAGCCGTACAAACAGGAGATATTACACAGACCAGCTTGTTTCAATGCTTGAGATTTTAATTTTGCATAAGACAAGAAAAAACAGTTCACTCTGCAGAATAAGGTTGTGCTAAAAGCTTTCTTTTCATTACACATTCAGTCTGCTCGTATTAAAGAGACAGAGACAATCCAGCTGCTGTTTATGTTCCTTAAGTAGCGTTACAGCGATAGAGAAGAAATAAAGATGTCATTGTATGAGTTATAAAGCCTTCACGTCAAATATGAGACTGGTGGACACAAACACAAATTGATCAGTGTTTGTGTTTTTGACACGTTCTTCATGCGTTTAACAGCCATTTCTGACACAGACAGATGGGAGGTGAACATCACATTGCATGTCGTCCCAGCATTTCTTATCTGTATGAACCAAAAACACAGCAGTCAGACAGCAAACCTGAAACTGTTGAATGAAGCATCATTATGTAGACAGATCATTCATCCTGGGATATATTGTCCGTTTGAACATCATCCCTCACAGTTACAGACAGAAACTCCTGACTATTGTCATCACAACACCACAGTTTTTATAGCTGCATTAATAGGTCATTAATCAATCTAAAAAAAACAACACTGTACGTTTTGTAGTTTATGATATAATGTTTTGTACTGGTAACATTCAAGTGACTTCATAAACCCAGAGATATTTAAATTCATGCAATTCACCAGCCTTTTCTTTGTAAGTAAAATATTGTGTCTAAATTTACCTGAATCATTCATTTGCAGACAGTTCTGACGACCGCCAGCGTTATTAGGCTCTCCAGGACACCAGTGAGAAAAGTTGAAAGGCTTTCCGTCACTCCAGAACCAAACTCCCTCCTTGAATACAGAAGATAATATTATATAAAAGAGTCATGACAATAATGCTTAAATTAAATAAATGTTGCACATCATATAATGATGAATAATTTACCTGTTGTGCATCAGATCCCCCAATCCATGCTAATCCTTGATTTTGAGTGGCCCTCAATATCAATGATTGAATCTCATGGTACTCCTGGATGTTGTGTACAGATGCAAGATTTCCACCCATGGACATACAGTTTCTCTACAGTGGGGAAAGAAGAAACAAGACTGTAAACGATGCCACTGCTAGAAAGTAGTGCACAGAATAAACGTTGTGTAGAAGCTTCACTGAGTAAAGATAATCCTGATCACCTCAGCCGCAGCCCAATTCATGGATCGTGGAATGTAGAGGAAACAGCGACCGTTGAAAGCAGTCCAAACCTCGGAACAAGATACGGACCTCTTGTCAATATGACTCTCTCCTGAAGTCAAACAAAGAAGTAGTATATGCAGAATTTCTGTTTGTTTACAGGAGACCATCATTACAAAGTGTACTTTAAAATAATTCTGAAAAAGTACCCACTGACCTGTTAGACTGAAGGAGTCGGTCCAGTTTCCAGCCTCTGCGTCTGAAAGAGATGCACAGTTTGACACAGCAGTTACTGATTTAAGTTGTGTATTTATGAACGCATTACATTATTTTTTTTGTACATGCAGTAATAATCATAACAAGAGCACCATTACAAATCTAAAGAAATATTGACTCACCTGGGACACTAGTTCCCTCTGTCCAAGGTCCATCCTCTGCGTCTGGAAGAGCTGGAAGGACATTTTGACCCACTAGTGAGTTCATGTCTTCATCTACCCTTGTTGCTGTGTATAGACACATGAACATAAGCTGTCTGTCTTTCACACTCACTCACATATGGAGTAATACTCACCAGCAGCTCTGGTCAGAGCCATCATGGCACAAAGAAGTGCAGACAGAGTCAGCGTCTTCATGGTGGAGATGATGCAGATGTTGAAGATGATGATTACCTTTAATAAAGACAGACAGGGACATGTTAGTAATACTTCTCTAGGGAAGAGACCACCTGTAGTGGCAGTCAGGTCAATATATAATGACAGTTTGTGAGCAAACCTGCTGCAGAACGATCTTCTCTTCTTCCTTCTCAGCGTCTGTAGCTTCAGTCGTCCTGAAC
>NC_060161.1:32940401-32946181 GCF_021292245.1 Micropterus dolomieu
GTTCCCTCCAAAACAACCTCTGTTCTTTGAAGACAAATAAAGTCCAGTGTGATCTAGAAAAATTGTGAGTGAGCAATTTGCAACCCTCTACTAGATGTCACCAAAACTTACACACTTAACCTTAAACTGTTAAACACAAAATATAAATTAGTCTTTTAACTAACTTAATGTCTCATCATTATTACAAGTTCTGGACTTATTTTTGGAATTTATGGAGTTTAGACCTCATTTAACTGAAATAATATCTCAAGTCTTTCAGTAAAATAAGTACAATTTACATGTTATTTTGACCAGAGGAAAATATATCACAGACTGGGATCTGTTTAGCCAGGATGCTGTTTTGAAACCATCTAAAAAATGTATTTGTCCAATAGTCCCATTTGGTGGCTGCTGTAAGGGACATCTGTTTCTTTTAAAACTTGGATGATGTGATTTTTCAGAAAGAATATTCATGACACTTTATTTATAAATTAAAACAACACAATTAGCTGTGTGTGGTATAGTGGTGTATAGGGGAGTTTTTCATCTGCTGGTTGAATATAATTCATTTTTTACTGGAAACACCACAAACGGGTAAAGTTCAAATTGAACCATTAAAAGTTATTGAAAGTGGTAATAACTAATTTTGTATATTAAAATGCCCAGTGTGGAGGAATAAATTAAGCCTTTGGTTTAAATGAATTACACCTTATTTATTTACAGTATTTAATTTGCCCATAACACAATTGGAGGGTTAAACTAAACCAAATGCTGTCAGACACTTTTGGAAACTTTGAATAGAAAGATCCATTAGATTGTGTGTGAGGAACATTTTCTCTAGGAGCTCCCAACAATGAACAGTATTATTTAACAGTATTATAGCTGAAGCTCTTTGAGATCCAGGTAGATTGGACCAAACAGGAGATATTACACAGACCAGCTTGTTTCAATGCTTGAGATTTTAATTTTGTGTAAAACAAGAAAAAACAGTTCACTCTGCAGAATAAAGTTGTGCTAAAAGCTTTCTTTTCATTACACATTCAGTCTGCTCATATTAAAGAGACAATCCAGCTGCTGTTTATGTCACTTGTCGCTTCGTTCCTTAAGTAGCGTTACAGCGATAGAGAAGAAATAAAGATGTGAAATGAGATATAGAGCCTTCAGGTTAAATATGAGACTGGTGGCTGAAGAGAGAGTTTCCTCGCAGACACACAAACACAAATTGTGTTTGTGTTTTTGACACGTTCTTCAAGTGTTTATCAGCCGTTTCTGACACAGACAGATGGCAGCTGCCAATCACACCAAAGGTTGTCCCAGCATTTCCGATCTGTAGGAACCAAAAACACAGCAGTCAGACAGCAAACCTGAAGCTGTTGAACATCATTATGTAGACAGAGCATTCATTTTGGGATTTATGGTCCGTTTGAACATCATTACTCACAGTTACAGACAGAAACTCCTGACTCTTGTCATCACAACAGTTTTTATAGCTGCATTAATAGGTTACGATTCAATCTCAAATCCTATAGTGTACATTTTCTTTGACATTTAATCTGTACCATTTACACTAATCACACACACTGCTCTCAAGAAAAGTAACGTGTTAAAATTGTACCTGAATGATTAACAACTGCACAGTTCTGATGACCTAAATAGTTATTAGGCTCTCCAGGACACCAGTGAGAAAAGCCGAAAGACGTTCCATCACTCCAGAACCAATAATACTCCTTAAATACAATGGAGAATGAAAGAGTCAAGACAATAATTATTTAATTAAATACCTGTTGCACATCATATAATGATGAATAATTTACCTGTTGTCCATCAGATCCCCCAATCCATGTTAATCCTTGATAATGAGTGGCGCTCAATATCAATGTCTGAATCTGATGGTACTCCTGGATGTTGTGTACAGATGCCATGGACATACAGTTTCTCTACAGCGGAGAAAGAAGCCAAGACTTCAAACGATGCCACTGCTAGACAGTAGTGCACAGAATAAACGTTGTGTAGAAGCTTTACTGAATAAAGATAATCTTGATTACCTCAGCCACAGCCCAACTCATGGATCGTGGAACGTAGAGAAAACAGCGATCATTGAAAGCAGTCCAACCCCCGGGGCAAGATGTGGACCTCTTGAAAACATGACTTTCTCCTGAAGTCAAACAGATAAGTAGCAGTAGATGTAGTTTTTCTGTTTGTTTACCGGAGAACAAAGTGTATTTTAATATAATTTTGATAAAGTACCCACTGACCTGGAGTGAATGAGTCGGTCCAGTTTCCAGCCTCTGCGTCTGGAAGAGCTGCACAGTTTGACATTTAATTTAGTTAGTGATTTAAGTTGTCTGCTGTTTACATTGTGTATTTATGAACGCATTCAATTTCTTTCTCTGTACATGCAGTAATACTCTTGTCTCATATGTCATTACAAGAGAGCACCATTACAAATCTAAAGAAATATGCACTCACCTGGGACACTAGTTCCCTCTGTCCCAGGTTCATCCTCTGCGTCTGGAAGAGCTGGAAGGACATTTTGACCCACTAGTGAGTTCATGTCTTCATCTACCCTTGTTGCTGTGTATAGACACATAAACATAAGCTGTCTCTCGTTCACACTCACTCACATATGGAGTAATACTCACCAGCAGCTCTGGTCAGAGCCATCATGGCACAAAGAAGTGCAGACAGAGTCAGCGTCTTCATGGTGGAGATGATGCAGATGTTGAAGATGATGATTACCTTTAATAAAGACAGACAGGGACATGTTAGTAATACTTCTCTAGGGAAGAGACCACCTGTAGTGGCAGTCAGGTCAATATATAATGACAGTTTGTGAGCAAACCTGCTGCAGAACGATCTTCTCTTCTTCCTTCTCAGCGTCTGTAGCTTCAGTCGTCCTGAACCAGAGAAACACCAGCTCTTATATACAGTTGATGACGGATCTTCCTAGGAACTGAGGACAAACTTACCTATCTTACCACCTCACAAAACGAGGAACTAATGACACGCACACTGACAAAACACACAACCAGAATAGACATTTACATGCACCTTGGTGAACATGGTGCCTTTAAATGTGTATTTTGGTGCATGTCCAGCGTAAAGTTTTGTTTGCATAATGTTTGTAACCACCAGAGCAGTGAAATATGATCACTACAGAAACTTGCATGATCATTTTTAAGCAGAACTCAAACTATCAAATGACGTATTTGTTTTGCCTGCAATTGATTAAAAACCTGCAATAAATGTCATTATTAAGAACAAATTCCAGTTGGGTCATAAATATAGTATCTTCACTGATGACAGTAAAAAATACAACATATTTTAGTGAAAGACAGAACCCCACACAGCCGCCACCCACAATGTCTTCTAACTGTAAAGGAAGAAGTCTCTGTTTGTCCTTTGACAACCTGCTCTGAACGGGCACTGCACTGGTTTATTCAGTGTTTAATAGTTCAGAAGTTAGTTCTGTAGAGGCAAATAGACACCCTTCAACCTCCCAACATAAAAGTGACAAACTTAGCTAACGGAAGTTCAGTGTTGAGTTCTGCTTTACTTGTGTCAGACTTATTCACACATTCCCTGTTGATCAGTGGGATAACCTTTAAGGCACTGGGGGAGGGGAGCTTCACTGAGAGGAAGCCTCTGTTTTGCAGGAAGGCCCTGATCACATTCACACCTGTTTGTGTAGCCACCATCCCGTATTATCTCCGGAGCTGGCATGGATATGTTGTACTGATCAAACACGCAAACATCTGATGGATATGTGATAGTGTGTATGTTTGCACTGTGTCATCAGATTCATGTCTTTAATAATCTGCTTTGTTGTAACACTGCAGAAGGGACGAAGCTGTCAAACATGGTTAAATGCAATGGATTTTAATCCACAGTCATCCACAATCAGTAAATTATCTTATTATCTAGCGCTACCATTCCCACATCCCCAAAAAGTATATTAGGATTCGTCCAGTAGCAGGAACTACTTTGATTGTGTTTGTATTGGGCTGCTGTCAGATGAGCCTTGTTCAACATGTGAGACTGAAACAAGCGGTGTTGGGTGACACCATTGCTGGATAAAATCCAGTGAAAATAAACAATGAGTCATTTTTCCTAACTGAAAACAACAAACTATGATATCATCCTCTTTTATTCCTTTAAAGTACTGCCAGTATCAGTAGCGTCTTCTGCTCCCTCAAGAAGGACGAGTAACACTGTCTGTCATCTTTAATATCATCTCCACCATTAACTTACTGACTGTGTTGTTGTGTGTTTGTGCCATGATGACTCGGATTAGCCATTGGGAGTACCGGAAAACATATTAAAAGCATAGGCTTTGAATATGCCATTTGAATATTCACACATTTAGTCTCTGCAGAACAAATGCAGGCCATACACTGAAACATCTAAGTCAGATGATGATATATTAACAGAATCCTCTCGTTGCACAGAGCATGGCTTTCTGATGCCAATATTATATATTTTTAAGTATGGATAAAACTGTCCTGTTGAGCAGGTCTCCCTTTATTATGTAGGCTTACACTTCTTCATTCTGCAAAAGGCTGCTCCCATGTTATTGCCAACATAACTCTTTGAGTTGTAAAAATTATGTTCATAGAAGCTTTAGGAGTAATCATTTTCTATTGGGTCCCTGTGCGATTGGAGATGGCAGATCATATGCAGCGCCTTTCATATCAAAGCAAGTGGTTTGGTTGGCTAAATGTCCATGATAAAAGTCACAGGCAACCAGGAATTGACGTTACCACTTGATCAATCCACCAAACACAGGTGGATTTCAGCACAGTTTTTCCCACTAGACACTTTGCTGGGTTATAAAATTGTAGCCTTGTCAAAAGGCATGTGAAATAACAAACAAACTGCAGTGTGATACGAAACTCCTATGAATACACACAGTGTTTGCTCATTGGTCCATTTGTGAAGTCTATTGCCTTGAGCACTAGTGACCAACGACACTGTAAACAAGAAGAATTTCCCAGTGCTCCTGAGGGCAACCTTACCAGTAGCAGCAATATAATATCAAGCAGGAGAATCCACGCATCGGACACGTCTCCGTCTCACTTTCTTGCTGCAGTGGGGTGTATGTGTATGAGTTTTAGACTCTTGTTGAGTCTGTCACAGGGAAACCCCAGTCCCATAGACCTGTAGGCCGTCAGCCCACACAACTGGTCACATGCACAAACTCATTCAGTCAGGGCCTGAGAGTGCGTGACTCTCTTTTGACTTTAAAAAATCCTTTTAACGTGCTTCCGTGAAATGTAGAGATCATTCCATATATATGGAGCTATGTAGGTAAAAGCTCTGTAGATTTTTGTTATACAGAGGTTTAATCAGGATACCAGCTTTGAGAGAGTGGAAAGGGTGAGCTGGTGCATATGGTGTAATTAGCTCAGCTAGGTAGGATGGTACAAGTCCATGCAAGGCCTTATAAGTTAAAAGGAGGACCTTAAAGTCAGCTCTAGCTGGCACTGGTAACCAGTGAAAAGAGGCCAGAATACTTGCTATACATACTCACCTCGTGCATATACATAATCAGGTTGCTCATATACACATACTTAACATTCCACATTTCTACATTCTTAACCTCATGCATATATAACTTGCCCATATGTAAATGCTTAAACTTGCGCATATACACATACTCAACCCTGTGCATGTATACATACTTAACCTTGCTCATATATACACACTTAACCTCACACATATATACATAACCTCACACATATATACTTAACCTCACACATATACATACTTAACCTCACACATATATACTTAACCTCACACAT
>NC_060161.1:32946281-32961827 GCF_021292245.1 Micropterus dolomieu
CAGGCCATACACTGAAACATCTAAGTCAGATGATGATATATTAACAGAATCCTCTCGTTGCACAGAGCATGGCTTTCTGATGCCAATATTATATATTTTTAAGTATGGATAAAACTGTCCTGTTGAGCAGGTCTCCCTTTATTATGTAGGCTTACACTTCTTCATTCTGCAAAAGGCTGCTCTCATGTTACTGCCAACATAACTCTTTGAGTTGTAAAAATTATGTTCATAGAAGCTTTAGGAGTAATCATTTTCTATTGGGTCCCTGTGCGATTGGAGATGGCAGATCATATGCAGCGCCTTTCATATCAAAGCAAGTGGTTTGGTTGGCTAAATGTCCATGATAAAAGTCACAGGCAACCAGGAATTGACGTTACCACTTGATCAATCCACCAAACACAGGTGGATTTCAGCACAGTTTTTCCCACTAGACACTTTGCTGGGTTATAAAATTGTAGCCTTGTCAAAAGGCATGTGAAATAACAAACAAACTGCAGTGTGATACGAAACTCCTATGAATACACACAGTGTTTGCTCATTGGTCCATTTGTGAAGTCTATTGCCTTGAGCACTAGTGACCAACGACACTGTAAACAAGAAGAATTTCCCAGTGCTCCTGAGGGCAACCTTACCAGTAGCAGCAATATAATATCAAGCAGGAGAATCCACGCATCGGACACGTCTCCGTCTCACTTTCTTGCTGCAGTGGGGTGTATGTGTATGAGTTTTAGACTCTTGTTGAGTCTGTCACAGGGAAACCCCAGTCCCATAGACCTGTAGGCCGTCAGCCCACACAACTGGTCACATGCACAAACTCATTCAGTCAGGGCCTGAGAGTGCGTGACTCTCTTTTGACTTTAAAAAATCCTTTTAACGTGCTTCCGTAACATGTAGAGATCATTCCATATATATGGAGCTATGTAGGTAAAAGCTCTGTAGATTTTTGTTATACAGAGGTTTAATCAGGATACCAGCTTTGAGAGAGTGGAAAGGGTGAGCTGGTGCATATGGTGTAATTAGCTCAGCTAGGTAGGATGGTACAAGTCCATGCAAGGCCTTATAAGTTAAAAGGAGGACCTTAAAGTCAGCTCTAGCTGGCACTGGTAACCAGTGAAAAGAGGCCAGAATACTTGCTATACATACTCACCTCGTGCATATACATAATCAGGTTGCTCATATACACATACTTAACATTCCACATTTCTACATTCTTAACCTCATGCATATATAACTTGCCCATATGTAAATGCTTAAACTTGCGCATATACACATACTCAACCCTGTGCATGTATACATACTTAACCTTGCTCATATATACACACTTAACCTCACACATATATACATAACCTCACACACATATATACTTAACCTCACACATATATACTTAACCTCACACATATACATACTTAACCTCACACATATATACTTAACCTCACACATATACATACTTAACCTCACACATATACATACTTAACCTCACACATATACATACTTAACCTCACACATGTACATACTTAACCTCACACATATATACTTAACGTCACACATATACATACTTAACCTTGCTCATATATACTTAACCTCACACATATATACTTAACCTCACACATATATACTTAACCTCACACATATACATACTTAACCTCACACATATACATACTTAACCTCACACATATATACTTAACCTCACACATATACATACTTAACCTCACACATATATACTTCACCTCACACACATATATACTTAACCTCACACATATACATACTTAACCTCACACATATACATACTTAACCTCACACATATATACTTAACCTCACACATATATACTTAACCTCACACATATACATACTTAACCTCACACATATATACTTAACCTCACACATATATACTTAACCTCACACATATACATACTTAACCTCACACATATATACTTAACCTCACACATATACATACTTAACCTCACACATATACATACTTACCCTCACGCTGTGGGTGGACGTAGAGTAAAACTCTCAGTGCCGCGCAGGGGGTAAACCCAATAGCGATGGCCTTAGAGGGCGAAGCCTATACGAAATAGAACATCCCAAACACAGCAAAATGAGAAAAATACAGGGGGCAGGTTCTCTGCAGATACAGACCCCTTTCTCTTACTGTCTTACTATTGTTATGCACCAAAATACCAAAACAAGTTCGCTTGTTGCACAACAAGTAATATTTTGTAATTTATTTTATTTTTAAGTAATGTAAAATCAGACGTTGAACACCCCATATAAACAAAATGGCACGATCCTCGTTTCACTCTGAAGCTTCACTGTGAGATTGACAGTCGAATGAGGCTCCGCCCATCGAAGCATCGAGTCTTCAACTATTCGAGGTCAGCCCTACTTCACACTGTGAACTTTTGCACATTCTTTAGTCAATATTTTCAACATCCCTGTATTGTTCCATTTACACAATGAATACTACTATTGTGTTCATTCATTGTTTCCTATTCAAGGTGTTCCCAACAAAAATTGGCTGCTCTGTTTAACTGTTTAATCCAACATAAAGCATGAATTATCACCACATGACGTGGGACATCTTTTACCCAATTTCTAGTCATTTAATAATGACGTTCTGCACTAATTTTTGGAATTCATGGTTTTAAAAGCTCAGTTATCTGAAATACTTTCACTCATTTTTCAATAAAAAAGTATAATTTATGTATTATTTTGACTGTAGACCAGATAAAAACATATCACAGACCAGGATACTGTTTTGAAATCATTTAAAAAGATGTATTAGTCCCAGAGTCCCATTTGGTGGATGCTGTAAGCCACATTGGTTTTATTGAGAAAGAATATTCAACTTATTTTGAAATGAACATTTATTTCAAAACATATAGATAGATGGGGGTGTATGGGGACGTTTCCCATCTGTTGGTTGAATATAATATAGTCTCACATATAGTCAGTTTTGAACAGGAATGCCAGAGATGAGTAAAGTTTGAATAAAACCATTAAAAATCAATAAAAGTGGTCTAAATTTTATATAATGCCCATCTGGAATACATGAAGACTTTGATCAATTAGATGAAAGATACCATATTTATTTATTTTATTTGTCCAGAACACATCAGGAGGTTTGAACTGAACCAAATGCTGTCAGACACTTTCAGAAACTTTTAATATCAAGATTCATTACAGGTTTGGATCACATCCCTCTTGTACCATCTCTCATTGGGTTTTATTGGAAGGACATTTTCACTAGGTGCCCCAACAATTATAATGAACAGTATTATTTAACAGTATTGTAGCTGAAGCTCTTTGAGATCTATTTCATATACCTGTCTATTTATTGTACCCGAACAAACAGGAGATATAACACAGACCAGCTTGTTTCAATGCTTCTTGAGAATTTTAATTTTTGCGTAAGAGAAGAAAGAACACATCACTCTGCAGAATAAAGTTGTGCTAGAGGCTTTCTTTTCATTACACATTCAGTCTGCTCGTATTAAAGAGACAATCCAGCTGCTGTTTATGTCACTTGTCGCTTCGTTCCTTAAGTAGCGTTACAGCAATAGAGAAGAAATAAAGAAGTCATTGTATGAGTTATAAAGCCTTCAGGTCAAATATGAGACTGGTGGCGTAAAGAGCGACGAGTTTGCTTGCATACACACAAATGGAAATTGATCAGTGTTTGCGCTTTTGACAAGTTCTTCACGCCTTTATCAGGTGTTTCTGGCACATACATACGGGAGGTGAACATCACACCACGTGTCATCCCAGCACTTCTGATCTGTAAGAACCAAAAACACAGCAGTCATTCATCCTGGGATATATACTTTTTTACTAGCTATATACATTTACTCAAGTAAAATTTTGAGGTACATATATTTTACTTGAGTCTGTTCTTTTCATGCCACATTGTACTTCTGTTCCACTACATCTCAGAGGGAAAATATGTATTTTTACTTCAATACATTTATCTGAAAGCTTTATTTAATAGTTACTTTATAAATCAGGATTTTTACATACAAAATACATGAACAGTTTATAAAATATGATGTTTTCTTATAAAGTAAACTTTTAAGAATTTTTGCAAACCAAACAATCAATTGATTAATTGAGAAAATAATCAGAATAAAAATGTTCATTATTTGCATTCCGAAAAATGCTGAAAAATGAGTCCACTTCAACAACAAAAGCAGTAAAATTTCTGCTTTTAAAAAAATCCGTGAGTAATAATAATCTAATGATAGATTTAAATAATAGTTATTTTATTGAAGTAAAGGATCTGAATACTTTGTGAAGAACTGGTAAATGTTGTAGTATAATACCAAGTATTGGTAATATTCATTCATTCATATTTATCCGGTACCAATCATACGCTGAGCTCTGAAGAAAATAATGTTATAATTTACCTGAATAATTCATTTGCAGACAGTTCTGATGACCTCTACCGTTACTCATTGCTCTCCAGGACACCAGTTGGTGAAGTCATAAAGAGTACCGTCACTCCAGAACCAACATTGGTTCTTTAATACAGAAGAAAATATTGTATGTATAAGAATCAAGACAGTCATTCCTTAAATAAATTATTGTTGCACACTATATAAAGACAATTAATATACCTGTTGTGCATCAGACCCTCCGATCCATGCTTCTCTTTGATAATGAGTGGCGCTCAAGATCATCGTCTGAATCTCACGGTACTCCTCGATGTTGTGTACAGATGCAAGGTGTCCACCCATGGACATACAGTTTCTCTACAGCGCAGAAAGAAGCAAAGATTGTAAATTATGCAAATAAGAGTAGAAAGTTGTGAACAGAATAAATGTAGTGTAGAAGCTTCACTGAGTAAAGATAATCCAGATCACCTCAGCCACAGCCCAACTCAGGGATCGTGGAACGTAGAGGAAACAGCGACTGTTGAAAGCAGTCCAACCCTCGGGACAAGACGTGGAATTTATGACAACATGACTCTCTCCTGTCTACAGTAGTAGATGCAATATTTCTGTTTACAAGAGAAAATCATGACAAAGTGTATTTTAGTACCCACTGACCTGTTGGAGTGAACGAGTCGATCCAGTTTCCAGCCTCTGCGTCTGGAAGAGCTGCACAGTTTGACATAGCAGTTACTGATTTAAATTGTCTGCTGTTTTCATTTATTTATGAATACATTCAGTTTCTTTCTCTGCACTTGCAATACTCTTGTCTCATATATGTGATTACAATAGAGCACCATTACAAATCTAATGAAATATTCACTCACTATAGACACATGAAGATAAGCCGAAGGACATTTTGACCCACTAGTGAGTTCATGTCTTCATCTACCCTTGTTGCTGTGTATAGACACATGAACATAAGCTGTCTCTCGTTCACACTCACTCACATATGGAGTAATACTCACCAGCAGCTCTGGTCAGAGCCATCATGGCACAAAGAAGTGCAGACAGAGTCAGCGTCTTCATGGTGGAGATGATGCAGATGTTGAAGATGATGATTACCTTTAATAAAGACAGACAGGGACATGTTAGTAATACTTCTCTAGGGAAGAGACCACCTGTAGCGGCAGTCGGGTCAATATATAATGACAGTTTGTGAGCAAACCTGCTGCAGAACGATCTTCTCTTCTTCCTTCTCAGCGTCTGTAGCTTCAGTCGTCCTGAACCAGAGAAACACCAGCTCTTATATACAGTTGATGACACATCTTATCAGGAACTGATCAGATGCCACCTCTCAAAACCCGCAAAAACTGACACACACAAACAATCACACGCACGCATGCACGCACACACACACACACACACACATACACACAATCACACCACCAGAGCTGTGAAATGTGATAACTAAAGAAACTCAAGCTGCGGAACACAAAATATCAGACAAGATCTGTGACATGCCTGCAACTTAAAAATAAAATTACCTGCAATGAATTTATTCAACATGGTTAGCCTCCTGCCAGCAGATACAATAGTTTGATGTGTTTGGTTCTAATGAAATCAGCTCTATAAAATGTGTGACATGTCTGAACAAGTGATGAATATGATGCATTAAGAATGCAATGAGTATGATAAAGAACTGATCAACTATTGAGGATGGTAAATTACCAACACTTTTAATAACAAACATGTGCCATAGATTCTCTATGGGGTTCAAGTCAGGGTTCGTATCGTGGTATCAAGCACAGTAATACCACAGTCAACAGACCAGTTCCTAGTCGCTTTGTCCCTGTGGACAGGTACCAAGTCTCGCTGAATAAAGAAAATCAGCTTCTCCATAATGCTTATCAGCAGATGGAAGAATGAAGTGCTCTAAAATCTCCTGGTAGACGCTGCATTGACTCTGGACTGGAGAAAACACAGTGGATCAACACCAGCACATGAAATGGCACCCCAAATCATCACTGACTGTGGAAACTTCACACTGGACTTCAAGCAACTTGGATTCTCTTCCTCTCCACTTGTCCTCCAGACTCTGGGACCTTAATTTCCAAATGAAATGCACAATTTACTTTCATGTGAAAAAAGCACTTTGGAGCAATGAACAACTGTCAATGAGTCTGTCTTCTGGAAAACTCAAGTCAGAAGTCTTCCCTATGAATGTACAATGCGTCTACAATTAATGATAGCTTTTAAACTACTGTAAGTCAACACACTACCAGACTCTCAAACCAGTGTAACGTTATAACTAAATAAAACTGTAAGGTTACATGATCAACAATAAACCTGTAACCTCTTTCCAGCCAACTGTAATAATTAACGTGATGGCAGCCAGCGGGACGTAAATAATTACGTTAATCGGCAACCACAAGTTTGGCAAGTAAACAAAAGCTCACTCATCTTTTCATAATGAACGACAGTCGAAGTTAACCTCTCGTAGGTCGTAGCTGAAGCAAGAAGCAAGCTAACGTTAGATGGCCAATGCTGAGCTGGTGGTGTTACTCACCACAGGCTACTAACCTATTTGCGTTCAGCGCTTCTTTGTTTGGGTCTTGTTGTATGAAGTTTTAAAGCTAAAGTTTATGATAAATGGCACCGCAGCTGCTGGTGTTTGTTGTCCTCTTTCATGTGCGGCTGTGCGCAGCAGATGTTAAGTGTTACGTAAGCAGGTTATAGGTAACGGAGGGAGGGAATAACGGCAAGCTCATCAGACATTTCCTAAAAAATAAACATTGTTCACGAGTCCTGCACCTCGAGTCCGAGTCGAGTCTGAAGTCTATTGAGGACGAGTCTCAAGTCACTTCGTGTGCGACTTAAGTTGCGCTCGAGTCCGAGTCTCTAACTCGAGTCCCCATCTATGACACACCCCAAGCAACATAATATCCCAAGTTGTGACACTTGGTGAGAGTTAAGTTTCATCTGCAGTTCCTCTAATAAATGACACCGTAAAAATCTTAAATGTAGAATACAACTGTCGTCACAGGACTATACTTTTGGAGTGACGTGCAGACTTCATCATGGGCATTATAGCCTGAAATACAGCAGATCAGTGCTGACAGTCTAATAATTTGACATCAGCAGCTGTTTGCACTGTTTTGTCACGATTATAGCTGCTGAATTGGTGTGATGTGCGGTTTGGCATAAATCATCCACTGACCCCCTACCTGGACTACTTATTTTCTCAGATTAAACTGACCTCTACCGGTCCTTGTACCTTTCTGGGTAGTTTCTTTATTTTGTTGTATTTATGTATGAGTGTTTTTTCTACAATGATTTACTTTCACGATTAGAGACGCTGCTGTAAGTCATTTTAAATGTTTCCATGCATGGGATAAAACAAAAAAATTGTAATTATAAACTGGAAAGGACAGATGGAGGAAACTCTCCAGAGGAAACAGAATTAAACTTTTAGCTTCTGTAATTGAATTGAATGCCTTTATTGTCATTGTATCACACATACAGAAAACAGAATTTGTAATTGCTCATAAATGAAACCGTTTCCATTCAGTCTGCTCAAACACACACTCAATTGCTCACACAGTAAAGTAATTATGGTCATTAATTGGGTCCCCCTATAGACCCATCAACCTGACCTCCATTGTAATGAAGTCAGTTGAGCGACTTGTGTTGTCCATCTGAGATTCATCACAGACCAACTCCTCGACATCCTGCAGTTCTGGGCTGAACAGCTCCTTCACCAAGAAAGCTCAGCGTACGACGTGGCAGAAAAAACAAAAAAACAAGTCGTTTTTTGTTTTTCCTAAGAGTTCTTCAGCATCAAATTAATTCAGTAATAGTTGTCAGTACATCTAGTGGTACACAGAAAACATGAATTGCAATTAGTTGATTTGGCAAGAGGATGTGCGCCAGCCTCTTCCAGAGGCAGAAGATCAGGAAAGCTCCTGGCCCAGACGGTGTGTCACCATCCTGCATGAAAATCTGCGCAGACCAGCTGGCCCCCATCTTCACACAGATCTTCAACAGATCACTGGAGCTGTGTGAAGTTCCTTCCTGCTTCAAATGATCCACAATCAAAAAAACTCTCCATCTCTAGATTAAATGACTACAGACCTGTCGCCCTGACATCTGTAGTCATGAAGAAAGACTTTGAAAGACTGGTGTTGGCCCACCTGAAGGACATTACAGGCCCCTTGCTGGACCCCCTGCAGTTTGCCTACAGGTCAGTGGATGATGCTGTCAACTTGGGTCTGTATTACATCCTGCAACACCTCGACTCTCCAGGGACATATGCAAGGATCCTGTTCTTGGACTTCACCTGACATCCTCAGCACCAAACTCACCCAGCTCACTGTGCCAGCCTCCACCTGTCAGTGGATCACAAACTTCCTGACTGACAGGAGTCAGCAGGTGAGGCTGGGAAACATCACATCCAGCACCCGGACTATTAGCACTGGCTCTCCCCAGGGGTGTGTGCTCTCCCCCCTGTTCTTCTCCCTCTACACCAACTACTGCACGTCAGGAGACCCATCTGTCAAACTCCTGAAGTTTGCTGATGACACAATGGTCATCGGCCTCAACCGGGACAGTGATGAATTGGCCTACAGACGGGAGGTTGATCAGCTGGCTCTCTGTCAGAACAACCTGGAACTTAACATGCTCAAAACTGTGGAGATGTCCGTGGACTTCAGGAGGAGCCCCCCGACCCTGCCCACATCAACATACTCAACAGCCCTGTGTCTGCTGTGGAATCCTTCAGGTTTCTGGGATCCACTATAACCCAAGACCTAAAGTGGGAGCCCAACACTGACACTATCATCCAGAAGGCCCAGCAGAGGACGTACTTCCTGCGTCAGCTCAGGAAGCTCAACCTCAGGAGCTGCTGATCCAGTTCTACGTAGCCATCATCCAGTCTGTTCTCTGCACCTCCATCACTGTCTGGTTTGGATCTGCCACCAAAAAGGACTGAGACAAACTATACCGGACTGTCAGGACTGCAGAAAAGATCGTTGCTGCCAACCTGCCCTCCATTCAGGACTTATACATTTCCAGAGTCAGGAAACGGGCAGGAAACATCACTGCAGATCATCTCACCTTGGACACAACCTGTTCCAACTTCTCCCCTCTGGTAGGCGCTACAGAGCTCTGTACGCCAAAACCAACAGACTCACGAACACTTTCTTCCCACAAGACATCACAGCTGACTGTGACTCTAATAGCTTAGTTTCCATACCAATTAGTCAGAACTAAAGAAGTCTCTTGATGAGGGACGAAACATCTTGTAGTTTTCTTCTACCAAGTCCAGTTTTCCTTGACCCCAACCGTTGGATAAATGAAATAAATCAATACGTGATACAGACTCTTATCCCGCATCCTGGAAACTAAGCATTATGTAATATACACCATCCATCTATCCTTCCATCATCAACCACTTATCCTGCGTACAGGGTCGCGGGGGGGCTGGAGCCAATCCCAGCTGGCATCGGGCAAAAGGCGGGGGTACAACCAGTCCATCGCAGATAATGTACACCTTTTGGGTTATTTTTTCTGTACATGGCACATATTCTTTATACTTAACATTGTGAACATATGCACATTCTTTAGTCAATATTTTCCACATTTCTGTGCCAACTGTTACAGCTGTCTGTTCTCTATCAAGTCTAGTTCCTTACTTAATGGAGCTCTCACTACGTTTGCTGCATTTTATACTAAACTATTTTTTGGTGTCTCTGTGATCTAAATGTATTTCTTCTCCTCTGTTTGTCTCTAGCTGGATGTTTTGTGCTTGAGCTGATAAAGTTAACAACAGCACCACGTTGTGGACAGTTGGATACTGCAAGCTGCCCTACAGGTACATTCACATGTTCAATACTGAATAAGCTTTCATTGGAAAGCCGCCTTTAGCGCCACTAGGTGGTGACATGGGTACACTGCAGTAGGCTGTGGCCTTTGTGTTCAAAATATACTGCTGAATAGTCTGTATGTACAGCGGCATCGCACAAAATTCTGGGCCCTATACCTACAGTCTCAGTGGGTCCTTTTCATCTCTTGGTCCCTGTATCTCATGCATCTTTTGGAAAATGTTTTAAAATAATTGAGCGAACAAGTGTACACATTAAACTGTAATGGTGATTAGGGTCGTCACTAATGAACCGTTCATACCACATTTATACAAGTAATAATAATCTGTGGTATGTACTTAAGTCTGCACAGTTTGAAATCTCACTGCATTTCAATCCTCTTTCTCAACACACTGTGTCCCACAATGACTTCACTTTGGGTAAATGAAGGCTATGAATATCGTTCTTAAAATAACATTATTATAAAAATAAAAAAAACTTTTCGTTCCAGGCTTTTCGAGGGCACTCTCCCCATTGGGGCCATGGGTAATCAGTCCCACTTTACCTCAACTATGACAACTTCTTGTATATATTGTGTCTATAGAAAATAGTGTGAGTTTAAAATGGCTTCATGTTTTCTACATTTAAACACATTTATTAATAAAGAAAGAAAGAAAGTCTACTTTAAATTGTTAAATCAAACTTCCCCAGTCATTATTATAAGTTCTGCACTTATTTCTGGAATTTATGGTGTTTAGACCTCAGTTATCTGAAATCATACCTCTAGGTTTTCGGTAAAAGTACAATTTACGTATTATTCTGACTGTAGTTAAGACCAGAGGAAAAAGTATCACACACTGTGATCTGTTTAGACACGACACTGTTTTGAAATCATCTAAAAACATTATTGGTACCATAGTCCCATTTGGTGACTGATCTGATTTTACTCAAAAACTTATTTCTAAAAAAACATTTATTCTAAAAACATAAATAGAGGTTCATTTTTACTTGGAACTCCAGAAATGGGGTTAATAAAACCATTATAAATCAATGAAAGTGGTCACCACTTCATATGACCAATTCCATTTCATATATTCAAATGCCTAGTGTCACATACCAATTAGATGAAATACAATATTTAATTTGCCAAAAACACAATGAGGGTTAAACTAAAGCAAATGTCTACAAAAGTGTAAGGAGTGCACTCATTTTTGTCAGATACTGTAGATGGTGCTTTGTGCCCTGTGTCAGCTGGGATTGGCTCCAGCTGTCAGCCACTTTGAATAGGAAGATGCATTAAAGGTTTGGATCACATTGCTCTTGTACAATCTCTGATTAGGTTTTATATGATGGACAATTTTCTCTAGGTGCGCCCAACAATTATTATGTTCAGTATTATTTAACTGTATTATGGCTGAAGCTTTTTGAGGTCCAGGTAGATTGTACCCGTACAAACAGGAGATATAACACAGACCAGCTTTTTTCAATGCTAGAGACTTTTAATTTTGCTTAAGACAAGAAAGAACAGTTCACTCTGCAGACTAAAGTTGTGCTAAAAGCTTTCTTTTCATTACACATTCAGTCTGCTCGTATTAAAGAGACAGAGACAATCCAGCTGCTGTTTGTGTCACGTGTCGCTTCGTTCCTTAGTGTTACAGCGATAGAGAAGAAATAAAGATATGAAATGAGATATAGAGCCTTCAGGTCAAATATGAGACTGTAGGCTGAAGAGAGAGTTTCCTCGCAGACAGACAAACACAAATTGTGTTTGTGTTTTTGACACGTTCTTCACGTGTTTATCAGCCGTTTCTGACACAGACAGATGGCAGCTGCCAATCACACCAAACGTCATCCCAGCATTTCTGATCTGTAAGAACCAAAAACACAGACAGCAAAGTCAGACAGCAAACCTGAAGCTGTTGAACATCATTATGTAGACAGATCATTCATCCTGGGATTTATGGTCCATTTGAACATCATTACTCACAGTTACAGACAGAAACTCCTGACTGTTGTCATCACAACAGTTTTTATAGCTGCATTAATAGGTTACGATTCAATCTCAAATCCTATAGTGTACATTTTCTTTGACATTTATTCTATACCATTTACACTAATCACACACACTGCTCTCAAGAAAAGTAACGTGTTAAAATTGTACCTGAATGATTAACAACTGCACAGTTCTGATGACCTAAATAGTTATTAGGCTCTCCAGGACACCAGTGAGAAAAGTCGAAAGACGTTCCGTCACTCCAGAACCAATAATACTCCTTAAATACAATGGAGAATGAAAGAGTCAAGACAATAATTATTTAATTAAATACCTGTTGCACATCATATAATGATGAATAATTTACCTGTTGTCCATCAGATCCCCCAATCCATGTTAATCCTTGATAATGAGTGGCGCTTGATATCAATGCCTGAATCATAAGGTACTCCTGGATGTTGTGTACAGATGCAAGGTGTCCACCCATGGACATACAGTTTCTCTACAGCGAAGAAAGAAGCAAAGGCTGTAAACGATGCCACTGCTAGACAGTAGTGCACAGAATAAACGTTGTGTAGAAGCTTCACTGAATAAAGATAATCCTGATCACCTCAGCCGCAGCCCAACTCATGGATCGTGGAACGTAGAGGAAACAACGATCGTTGAAAGCAGTCCAACCCCCGGAACAAGATACGGACCTCTTGTCAATTTGACTCTCTCCTGCAGTCAAACAAACAAGCGTGGATAAAGAGTCTACAGTAGTAGATGGAGAATTTCTGTTTATTTACAGGAGAACATCATGACAAAGTGTATTTTAGTGTAACTCTGATAAAGTATCCACTGACCTGTTAGAGTGAACGAGTCGGTCCAGTTTCCAGCCTCTGTGTCTCGAAGAGTTGCACAGGTTGACATAGCAGTTACTGATTTAAGTTGTCTGCTGCTTACATTGTCTATTTGTGATGACTTGTGATTACTCATACTCTTGTCTCATATGTGATTACAAGAGAGCAATTACAAATCTAAAGAAATATGCACTTACCTTGGAGAGCAGATCCCTCTGTCCCAGGTCCATCCTCTGCGTCTGGAAGAGCTGGAAGGACATTTTGACCCACTAGTGAGTTCATGTCTTCATCTACCCTTGTTGCTGTGTATAGACACACGAACATAAGCTGTCTCTCGTTCACACTCACTCACATATGGAGTAATACTCACCAGCAGCTCTGGTCAGAGCCATCATGGCACAAAGAAGTGCAGACAGAGTCAGCGTCTTCATGGTGGAGATGATGCAGATGTTGAAGATGATGATTACCTTTAATAAAGACAGACAGGGACATGTTAGTAATACTTCTCTAGGGAAGAGACCACCTGTAGTGGCAGTCAGGTCAATATATAATGACAGTTTGTGAGCAAACCTGCTGCAGAACGATCTTCTCTTCTTCCCTCTCAGCGTCTGTAGCTTCAGTCGTCCTGAACCAGAGAAACACCAGCTCTTATATACAGTTTATTACGGATCTTACCAGGAACTGAGGGCGCAATTAATTATCTTGTCACCTCACAAAAGCAGGAACTAAAGACACGCACACTGACAAAACACACAACCAAAATACACATTTACAGGTACTGAGTTCACCATGTCCAGCTGAACGTTTTGTTTGCATGATTTTTGTGTGCTTTTTTATTCAAGCATGTACATAAAGTTGCCATGGTGCTACAGCAAACCTTCGAAATGTTGAACTCATTCTGCATGAATGGTTATGATTACTGACAAGTTAGTAGCCTTCTATAGCATTAACAAATCAGAGACTGCCCACCCTGTAGACCATTTTTCTTTGATTTAATGAATGAGCATATCATATAAAACATATACTGTAACTAGAGTTACAATAGCTACATAGGCTACAGAGTAGGGAAGTCCTAATTGATTCAAACAAATGTTTTACTCCGTTTCCCAGCAATAATGGGATCATTTTCTCGTGATCTCGAGATAACAAAATAGTAGTTTAACACGGGTCGGCAGGAACGTGTCTGAATGGTAATTTCATTGAGGTTTTTAGTGCCACCAGTTAGCTCAGTTGGTAAATCACAGGACTTATGTAATGTTGAAAGTCCACTGACTCCAGTTATGGCACATTACGGCTGCGCCACTGCTTTGATCCGTCCACAGCCCGTCAGTGTCAGAGTCCACTGGAAGCATCTCGGAAGCATTTCAGCAACGGAGCGTGCATTTCCCACAAGGAGCATTTCAGAATCAGAACATTTTGCCTGCCTGATTTTGCTGACATGTTTACATTTTGTTGATTGGGTAATCAGTGTTTGCTTGCGGCTGGAGTCAGTGGACTTTAGGCATTAGGGTTTCGTGTTCGATCCTAACTGAACACAAACTTTTTTTTCTTTTTTATCTTTTTCATAATGCTCTAAGTTATTGTGAAGAGACTGTTCACATGCTCACAATAAAGCACATGCTGGACTGTGTGCAATTAGTCAACATCCATCAACCTATGGACTTTTCATTTCCCTATCATTCCCAGGCACAAGAAATTCCTGCGCTTCTCATTCAGTGGAATCCATTTAACGTTACACATTTCCTGAAGGCTGTCAAATGTGTGATTTGATTCCCCTGAATCTCTTCAAAACAACGTTGCTTAAGAGGATAGTAAAAAACACAAAAAGGAAGAAAAAAAGGTAATTGAGAGTCAAATACACAATCCTTGGATTGAAAGATTGAAAGGATCTACCAACTGAGCTAACTGGCCACACTGTAAAGTAACGAATAGGCCAAACCCAGTATTCAGCTATGGTTTGTTATCTCAAGGCCACAACAAAATGATCACGTTATCACGGAAAAACGGAGTAAAGAAATATTTAAATGCATGGCCGCTTAGGGCTTCCCTAATATAGGACACTATTATCTGAAATTATAATGAATACATTAATCTTAGCCCTAATAAAACCTTACCAAGACAGAAAACAGTTTTACTGTGAATTAGTTGAATGGTTGAATTCCAACTAATAAGATGCTGAAATTTTACAAATGAGCTATAAACAATATGAAAGCAGACATTGGCTCAATGAAGTGTAAGTATTATACCAACAATAAACTTTTAACTTAATGTACTATTATCCAAATATTTTATTAATTCAGTCCTATTTATCAGATCGATTTCAGTTTGTACATGTTAACGATGAGTCCTCCATGCACGCCAAAGTTAGACATGGAGTTCCTCAAAGATCTGTCCTCGGACCAATCCTGTTCACTTTATATATGCTTCCTTTAAGCAATATTATCAGGAAATATTCCATAAACTTTCATTGTTATGCAGATGAT
>NC_060161.1:32961927-32976768 GCF_021292245.1 Micropterus dolomieu
ATACTTAACCTCACACATATATACTTAACCTCACACATATACATACTTAACCTCACACGTATATACTTAACCTCACACATATATACTTAACCTCACACATATACATACTTAACCTCACACATATATACTTAACCTCACACATATACATAATTAACCTCACACATATATATACTTAACCTCACACATATATACTTAACCTCACACATATATACTTAACCTCACACATATACATACTTAACCTCACACGTATATACTTAACCTCACACATATATACTTAACCTCACACATATATATACTTAACCTCACACATATATACTTAACCTCACACATATATACTTAACCTCACACATATATACTTAACCTCACACATATACATACTTAACCTCACACATATACATACTTAACCTCACACATATACATACTTACCCTCACGCTGTGGGTGGACGTAGAGTAAAACTCTCAGTGCCGCGCAGGGGGTAAACCCAATAGCGATGGCCTTAGAGGGCGAAGCCTATACGAAATAGAACATCCCAAACACAGCAAAATGAGAAAAATACAGGGGGCAGGTTCTCTGCAGATACAGACCCCTTTCTCTTACTGTCTTACTATTGTTATGCACCAAAATACCAAAACAAGTTCGCTTGTTGCACAACAAGTAATATTTTGTAATTTATTTTATTTTTAAGTAATGTAAAATCAGACGTTGAACACCCCATATAAACAAAATGGCACGATCCTCGTTTCACTCTGAAGCTTCACTGTGAGATTGACAGTCGAATGAGGCTCCGCCCATCGAAGCATCGAGTCTTCAACTATTCGAGGTCAGCCCTACTTCACACTGTGAACTTTTGCACATTCTTTAGTCAATATTTTCAACATCCCTGTATTGTTCCATTTACACAATGAATACTACTATTGTGTTCATTCATTGTTTCCTATTCAAGGTGTTCCCAACAAAAATTGGCTGCTCTGTTTAACTGTTTAATCCAACATAAAGCATGAATTATCACCACATGACGTGGGACATCTTTTACCCAATTTCTAGTCATTTAATAATGACGTTCTGCACTAATTTTTGGAATTCATGGTTTTAAAAGCTCAGTTATCTGAAATACTTTCACTCATTTTTCAATAAAAAAGTATAATTTATGTATTATTTTGACTGTAGACCAGATAAAAACATATCACAGACCAGGATACTGTTTTGAAATCATTTAAAAAGATGTATTAGTCCCAGAGTCCCATTTGGTGGATGCTGTAAGCCACATTGGTTTTATTGAGAAAGAATATTCAACTTATTTTGAAATGAACATTTATTTCAAAACATATAGATAGATGGGGGTGTATGGGGACGTTTCCCATCTGTTGGTTGAATATAATATAGTCTCACATATAGTCAGTTTTGAACAGGAATGCCAGAGATGAGTAAAGTTTGAATAAAACCATTAAAAATCAATAAAAGTGGTCTAAATTTTATATAATGCCCATCTGGAATACATGAAGACTTTGATCAATTAGATGAAAGATACCATATTTATTTATTTTATTTGTCCAGAACACATCAGGAGGTTTGAACTGAACCAAATGCTGTCAGACACTTTCAGAAACTTTTAATATCAAGATTCATTACAGGTTTGGATCACATCCCTCTTGTACCATCTCTCATTGGGTTTTATTGGAAGGACATTTTCACTAGGTGCCCCAACAATTATAATGAACAGTATTATTTAACAGTATTGTAGCTGAAGCTCTTTGAGATCTATTTCATATACCTGTCTATTTATTGTACCCGAACAAACAGGAGATATAACACAGACCAGCTTGTTTCAATGCTTCTTGAGAATTTTAATTTTTGCGTAAGAGAAGAAAGAACACATCACTCTGCAGAATAAAGTTGTGCTAGAGGCTTTCTTTTCATTACACATTCAGTCTGCTCGTATTAAAGAGACAATCCAGCTGCTGTTTATGTCACTTGTCGCTTCGTTCCTTAAGTAGCGTTACAGCAATAGAGAAGAAATAAAGAAGTCATTGTATGAGTTATAAAGCCTTCAGGTCAAATATGAGACTGGTGGCGTAAAGAGCGACGAGTTTGCTTGCATACACACAAATGGAAATTGATCAGTGTTTGCGCTTTTGACAAGTTCTTCACGCCTTTATCAGGTGTTTCTGGCACATACATACGGGAGGTGAACATCACACCACGTGTCATCCCAGCACTTCTGATCTGTAAGAACCAAAAACACAGCAGTCATTCATCCTGGGATATATACTTTTTTACTAGCTATATACATTTACTCAAGTAAAATTTTGAGGTACATATATTTTACTTGAGTCTGTTCTTTTCATGCCACATTGTACTTCTGTTCCACTACATCTCAGAGGGAAAATATGTATTTTTACTTCAATACATTTATCTGAAAGCTTTATTTAATAGTTACTTTATAAATCAGGATTTTTACATACAAAATACATGAACAGTTTATAAAATATGATGTTTTCTTATAAAGTAAACTTTTAAGAATTTTTGCAAACCAAACAATCAATTGATTAATTGAGAAAATAATCAGAATAAAAATGTTCATTATTTGCATTCCGAAAAATGCTGAAAAATGAGTCCACTTCAACAACAAAAGCAGTAAAATTTCTGCTTTTAAAAAAATCCGTGAGTAATAATAATCTAATGATAGATTTAAATAATAGTTATTTTATTGAAGTAAAGGATCTGAATACTTTGTGAAGAACTGGTAAATGTTGTAGTATAATACCAAGTATTGGTAATATTCATTCATTCATATTTATCCGGTACCAATCATACGCTGAGCTCTGAAGAAAATAATGTTATAATTTACCTGAATAATTCATTTGCAGACAGTTCTGATGACCTCTACCGTTACTCATTGCTCTCCAGGACACCAGTTGGTGAAGTCATAAAGAGTACCGTCACTCCAGAACCAACATTGGTTCTTTAATACAGAAGAAAATATTGTATGTATAAGAATCAAGACAGTCATTCCTTAAATAAATTATTGTTGCACACTATATAAAGACAATTAATATACCTGTTGTGCATCAGACCCTCCGATCCATGCTTCTCTTTGATAATGAGTGGCGCTCAAGATCATCGTCTGAATCTCACGGTACTCCTCGATGTTGTGTACAGATGCAAGGTGTCCACCCATGGACATACAGTTTCTCTACAGCGCAGAAAGAAGCAAAGATTGTAAATTATGCAAATAAGAGTAGAAAGTTGTGAACAGAATAAATGTAGTGTAGAAGCTTCACTGAGTAAAGATAATCCAGATCACCTCAGCCACAGCCCAACTCAGGGATCGTGGAACGTAGAGGAAACAGCGACTGTTGAAAGCAGTCCAACCCTCGGGACAAGACGTGGAATTTATGACAACATGACTCTCTCCTGTCTACAGTAGTAGATGCAATATTTCTGTTTACAAGAGAAAATCATGACAAAGTGTATTTTAGTACCCACTGACCTGTTGGAGTGAACGAGTCGATCCAGTTTCCAGCCTCTGCGTCTGGAAGAGCTGCACAGTTTGACATAGCAGTTACTGATTTAAATTGTCTGCTGTTTTCATTTATTTATGAATACATTCAGTTTCTTTCTCTGCACTTGCAATACTCTTGTCTCATATATGTGATTACAATAGAGCACCATTACAAATCTAATGAAATATTCACTCACTATAGACACATGAAGATAAGCCGAAGGACATTTTGACCCACTAGTGAGTTCATGTCTTCATCTACCCTTGTTGCTGTGTATAGACACATGAACATAAGCTGTCTCTCGTTCACACTCACTCACATATGGAGTAATACTCACCAGCAGCTCTGGTCAGAGCCATCATGGCACAAAGAAGTGCAGACAGAGTCAGCGTCTTCATGGTGGAGATGATGCAGATGTTGAAGATGATGATTACCTTTAATAAAGACAGACAGGGACATGTTAGTAATACTTCTCTAGGGAAGAGACCACCTGTAGCGGCAGTCGGGTCAATATATAATGACAGTTTGTGAGCAAACCTGCTGCAGAACGATCTTCTCTTCTTCCTTCTCAGCGTCTGTAGCTTCAGTCGTCCTGAACCAGAGAAACACCAGCTCTTATATACAGTTGATGACACATCTTATCAGGAACTGATCAGATGCCACCTCTCAAAACCCGCAAAAACTGACACACACAAACAATCACACGCACGCATGCACGCACACACACACACACACACACATACACACAATCACACCACCAGAGCTGTGAAATGTGATAACTAAAGAAACTCAAGCTGCGGAACACAAAATATCAGACAAGATCTGTGACATGCCTGCAACTTAAAAATAAAATTACCTGCAATGAATTTATTCAACATGGTTAGCCTCCTGCCAGCAGATACAATAGTTTGATGTGTTTGGTTCTAATGAAATCAGCTCTATAAAATGTGTGACATGTCTGAACAAGTGATGAATATGATGCATTAAGAATGCAATGAGTATGATAAAGAACTGATCAACTATTGAGGATGGTAAATTACCAACACTTTTAATAACAAACATGTGCCATAGATTCTCTATGGGGTTCAAGTCAGGGTTCGTATCGTGGTATCAAGCACAGTAATACCACAGTCAACAGACCAGTTCCTAGTCGCTTTGTCCCTGTGGACAGGTACCAAGTCTCGCTGAATAAAGAAAATCAGCTTCTCCATAATGCTTATCAGCAGATGGAAGAATGAAGTGCTCTAAAATCTCCTGGTAGACGCTGCATTGACTCTGGACTGGAGAAAACACAGTGGATCAACACCAGCACATGAAATGGCACCCCAAATCATCACTGACTGTGGAAACTTCACACTGGACTTCAAGCAACTTGGATTCTCTTCCTCTCCACTTGTCCTCCAGACTCTGGGACCTTAATTTCCAAATGAAATGCACAATTTACTTTCATGTGAAAAAAGCACTTTGGAGCAATGAACAACTGTCAATGAGTCTGTCTTCTGGAAAACTCAAGTCAGAAGTCTTCCCTATGAATGTACAATGCGTCTACAATTAATGATAGCTTTTAAACTACTGTAAGTCAACACACTACCAGACTCTCAAACCAGTGTAACGTTATAACTAAATAAAACTGTAAGGTTACATGATCAACAATAAACCTGTAACCTCTTTCCAGCCAACTGTAATAATTAACGTGATGGCAGCCAGCGGGACGTAAATAATTACGTTAATCGGCAACCACAAGTTTGGCAAGTAAACAAAAGCTCACTCATCTTTTCATAATGAACGACAGTCGAAGTTAACCTCTCGTAGGTCGTAGCTGAAGCAAGAAGCAAGCTAACGTTAGATGGCCAATGCTGAGCTGGTGGTGTTACTCACCACAGGCTACTAACCTATTTGCGTTCAGCGCTTCTTTGTTTGGGTCTTGT
This sequence comes from Micropterus dolomieu, assembly GCF_021292245.1. Classification (NCBI taxonomy): domain Eukaryota; kingdom Metazoa; phylum Chordata; class Actinopteri; order Centrarchiformes; family Centrarchidae; genus Micropterus; species Micropterus dolomieu. The sequence goes on from NC_060161.1 coordinate 32,967,360, forward strand.
TGTATGAAGTTTTAAAGCTAAAGTTTATGATAAATGGCACCGCAGCTGCTGGTGTTTGTTGTCCTCTTTCATGTGCGGCTGTGCGCAGCAGATGTTAAGTGTTACGTAAGCAGGTTATAGGTAACGGAGGGAGGGAATAACGGCAAGCTCATCAGACATTTCCTAAAAAATAAACATTGTTCACGAGTCCTGCACCTCGAGTCCGAGTCGAGTCTGAAGTCTATTGAGGACGAGTCTCAAGTCACTTCGTGTGCGACTTAAGTTGCGCTCGAGTCCGAGTCTCTAACTCGAGTCCCCATCTATGACACACCCCAAGCAACATAATATCCCAAGTTGTGACACTTGGTGAGAGTTAAGTTTCATCTGCAGTTCCTCTAATAAATGACACCGTAAAAATCTTAAATGTAGAATACAACTGTCGTCACAGGACTATACTTTTGGAGTGACGTGCAGACTTCATCATGGGCATTATAGCCTGAAATACAGCAGATCAGTGCTGACAGTCTAATAATTTGACATCAGCAGCTGTTTGCACTGTTTTGTCACGATTATAGCTGCTGAATTGGTGTGATGTGCGGTTTGGCATAAATCATCCACTGACCCCCTACCTGGACTACTTATTTTCTCAGATTAAACTGACCTCTACCGGTCCTTGTACCTTTCTGGGTAGTTTCTTTATTTTGTTGTATTTATGTATGAGTGTTTTTTCTACAATGATTTACTTTCACGATTAGAGACGCTGCTGTAAGTCATTTTAAATGTTTCCATGCATGGGATAAAACAAAAAAATTGTAATTATAAACTGGAAAGGACAGATGGAGGAAACTCTCCAGAGGAAACAGAATTAAACTTTTAGCTTCTGTAATTGAATTGAATGCCTTTATTGTCATTGTATCACACATACAGAAAACAGAATTTGTAATTGCTCATAAATGAAACCGTTTCCATTCAGTCTGCTCAAACACACACTCAATTGCTCACACAGTAAAGTAATTATGGTCATTAATTGGGTCCCCCTATAGACCCATCAACCTGACCTCCATTGTAATGAAGTCAGTTGAGCGACTTGTGTTGTCCATCTGAGATTCATCACAGACCAACTCCTCGACATCCTGCAGTTCTGGGCTGAACAGCTCCTTCACCAAGAAAGCTCAGCGTACGACGTGGCAGAAAAAACAAAAAAACAAGTCGTTTTTTGTTTTTCCTAAGAGTTCTTCAGCATCAAATTAATTCAGTAATAGTTGTCAGTACATCTAGTGGTACACAGAAAACATGAATTGCAATTAGTTGATTTGGCAAGAGGATGTGCGCCAGCCTCTTCCAGAGGCAGAAGATCAGGAAAGCTCCTGGCCCAGACGGTGTGTCACCATCCTGCATGAAAATCTGCGCAGACCAGCTGGCCCCCATCTTCACACAGATCTTCAACAGATCACTGGAGCTGTGTGAAGTTCCTTCCTGCTTCAAATGATCCACAATCAAAAAAACTCTCCATCTCTAGATTAAATGACTACAGACCTGTCGCCCTGACATCTGTAGTCATGAAGAAAGACTTTGAAAGACTGGTGTTGGCCCACCTGAAGGACATTACAGGCCCCTTGCTGGACCCCCTGCAGTTTGCCTACAGGTCAGTGGATGATGCTGTCAACTTGGGTCTGTATTACATCCTGCAACACCTCGACTCTCCAGGGACATATGCAAGGATCCTGTTCTTGGACTTCACCTGACATCCTCAGCACCAAACTCACCCAGCTCACTGTGCCAGCCTCCACCTGTCAGTGGATCACAAACTTCCTGACTGACAGGAGTCAGCAGGTGAGGCTGGGAAACATCACATCCAGCACCCGGACTATTAGCACTGGCTCTCCCCAGGGGTGTGTGCTCTCCCCCCTGTTCTTCTCCCTCTACACCAACTACTGCACGTCAGGAGACCCATCTGTCAAACTCCTGAAGTTTGCTGATGACACAATGGTCATCGGCCTCAACCGGGACAGTGATGAATTGGCCTACAGACGGGAGGTTGATCAGCTGGCTCTCTGTCAGAACAACCTGGAACTTAACATGCTCAAAACTGTGGAGATGTCCGTGGACTTCAGGAGGAGCCCCCCGACCCTGCCCACATCAACATACTCAACAGCCCTGTGTCTGCTGTGGAATCCTTCAGGTTTCTGGGATCCACTATAACCCAAGACCTAAAGTGGGAGCCCAACACTGACACTATCATCCAGAAGGCCCAGCAGAGGACGTACTTCCTGCGTCAGCTCAGGAAGCTCAACCTCAGGAGCTGCTGATCCAGTTCTACGTAGCCATCATCCAGTCTGTTCTCTGCACCTCCATCACTGTCTGGTTTGGATCTGCCACCAAAAAGGACTGAGACAAACTATACCGGACTGTCAGGACTGCAGAAAAGATCGTTGCTGCCAACCTGCCCTCCATTCAGGACTTATACATTTCCAGAGTCAGGAAACGGGCAGGAAACATCACTGCAGATCATCTCACCTTGGACACAACCTGTTCCAACTTCTCCCCTCTGGTAGGCGCTACAGAGCTCTGTACGCCAAAACCAACAGACTCACGAACACTTTCTTCCCACAAGACATCACAGCTGACTGTGACTCTAATAGCTTAGTTTCCATACCAATTAGTCAGAACTAAAGAAGTCTCTTGATGAGGGACGAAACATCTTGTAGTTTTCTTCTACCAAGTCCAGTTTTCCTTGACCCCAACCGTTGGATAAATGAAATAAATCAATACGTGATACAGACTCTTATCCCGCATCCTGGAAACTAAGCATTATGTAATATACACCATCCATCTATCCTTCCATCATCAACCACTTATCCTGCGTACAGGGTCGCGGGGGGGCTGGAGCCAATCCCAGCTGGCATCGGGCAAAAGGCGGGGGTACAACCAGTCCATCGCAGATAATGTACACCTTTTGGGTTATTTTTTCTGTACATGGCACATATTCTTTATACTTAACATTGTGAACATATGCACATTCTTTAGTCAATATTTTCCACATTTCTGTGCCAACTGTTACAGCTGTCTGTTCTCTATCAAGTCTAGTTCCTTACTTAATGGAGCTCTCACTACGTTTGCTGCATTTTATACTAAACTATTTTTTGGTGTCTCTGTGATCTAAATGTATTTCTTCTCCTCTGTTTGTCTCTAGCTGGATGTTTTGTGCTTGAGCTGATAAAGTTAACAACAGCACCACGTTGTGGACAGTTGGATACTGCAAGCTGCCCTACAGGTACATTCACATGTTCAATACTGAATAAGCTTTCATTGGAAAGCCGCCTTTAGCGCCACTAGGTGGTGACATGGGTACACTGCAGTAGGCTGTGGCCTTTGTGTTCAAAATATACTGCTGAATAGTCTGTATGTACAGCGGCATCGCACAAAATTCTGGGCCCTATACCTACAGTCTCAGTGGGTCCTTTTCATCTCTTGGTCCCTGTATCTCATGCATCTTTTGGAAAATGTTTTAAAATAATTGAGCGAACAAGTGTACACATTAAACTGTAATGGTGATTAGGGTCGTCACTAATGAACCGTTCATACCACATTTATACAAGTAATAATAATCTGTGGTATGTACTTAAGTCTGCACAGTTTGAAATCTCACTGCATTTCAATCCTCTTTCTCAACACACTGTGTCCCACAATGACTTCACTTTGGGTAAATGAAGGCTATGAATATCGTTCTTAAAATAACATTATTATAAAAATAAAAAAAACTTTTCGTTCCAGGCTTTTCGAGGGCACTCTCCCCATTGGGGCCATGGGTAATCAGTCCCACTTTACCTCAACTATGACAACTTCTTGTATATATTGTGTCTATAGAAAATAGTGTGAGTTTAAAATGGCTTCATGTTTTCTACATTTAAACACATTTATTAATAAAGAAAGAAAGAAAGTCTACTTTAAATTGTTAAATCAAACTTCCCCAGTCATTATTATAAGTTCTGCACTTATTTCTGGAATTTATGGTGTTTAGACCTCAGTTATCTGAAATCATACCTCTAGGTTTTCGGTAAAAGTACAATTTACGTATTATTCTGACTGTAGTTAAGACCAGAGGAAAAAGTATCACACACTGTGATCTGTTTAGACACGACACTGTTTTGAAATCATCTAAAAACATTATTGGTACCATAGTCCCATTTGGTGACTGATCTGATTTTACTCAAAAACTTATTTCTAAAAAAACATTTATTCTAAAAACATAAATAGAGGTTCATTTTTACTTGGAACTCCAGAAATGGGGTTAATAAAACCATTATAAATCAATGAAAGTGGTCACCACTTCATATGACCAATTCCATTTCATATATTCAAATGCCTAGTGTCACATACCAATTAGATGAAATACAATATTTAATTTGCCAAAAACACAATGAGGGTTAAACTAAAGCAAATGTCTACAAAAGTGTAAGGAGTGCACTCATTTTTGTCAGATACTGTAGATGGTGCTTTGTGCCCTGTGTCAGCTGGGATTGGCTCCAGCTGTCAGCCACTTTGAATAGGAAGATGCATTAAAGGTTTGGATCACATTGCTCTTGTACAATCTCTGATTAGGTTTTATATGATGGACAATTTTCTCTAGGTGCGCCCAACAATTATTATGTTCAGTATTATTTAACTGTATTATGGCTGAAGCTTTTTGAGGTCCAGGTAGATTGTACCCGTACAAACAGGAGATATAACACAGACCAGCTTTTTTCAATGCTAGAGACTTTTAATTTTGCTTAAGACAAGAAAGAACAGTTCACTCTGCAGACTAAAGTTGTGCTAAAAGCTTTCTTTTCATTACACATTCAGTCTGCTCGTATTAAAGAGACAGAGACAATCCAGCTGCTGTTTGTGTCACGTGTCGCTTCGTTCCTTAGTGTTACAGCGATAGAGAAGAAATAAAGATATGAAATGAGATATAGAGCCTTCAGGTCAAATATGAGACTGTAGGCTGAAGAGAGAGTTTCCTCGCAGACAGACAAACACAAATTGTGTTTGTGTTTTTGACACGTTCTTCACGTGTTTATCAGCCGTTTCTGACACAGACAGATGGCAGCTGCCAATCACACCAAACGTCATCCCAGCATTTCTGATCTGTAAGAACCAAAAACACAGACAGCAAAGTCAGACAGCAAACCTGAAGCTGTTGAACATCATTATGTAGACAGATCATTCATCCTGGGATTTATGGTCCATTTGAACATCATTACTCACAGTTACAGACAGAAACTCCTGACTGTTGTCATCACAACAGTTTTTATAGCTGCATTAATAGGTTACGATTCAATCTCAAATCCTATAGTGTACATTTTCTTTGACATTTATTCTATACCATTTACACTAATCACACACACTGCTCTCAAGAAAAGTAACGTGTTAAAATTGTACCTGAATGATTAACAACTGCACAGTTCTGATGACCTAAATAGTTATTAGGCTCTCCAGGACACCAGTGAGAAAAGTCGAAAGACGTTCCGTCACTCCAGAACCAATAATACTCCTTAAATACAATGGAGAATGAAAGAGTCAAGACAATAATTATTTAATTAAATACCTGTTGCACATCATATAATGATGAATAATTTACCTGTTGTCCATCAGATCCCCCAATCCATGTTAATCCTTGATAATGAGTGGCGCTTGATATCAATGCCTGAATCATAAGGTACTCCTGGATGTTGTGTACAGATGCAAGGTGTCCACCCATGGACATACAGTTTCTCTACAGCGAAGAAAGAAGCAAAGGCTGTAAACGATGCCACTGCTAGACAGTAGTGCACAGAATAAACGTTGTGTAGAAGCTTCACTGAATAAAGATAATCCTGATCACCTCAGCCGCAGCCCAACTCATGGATCGTGGAACGTAGAGGAAACAACGATCGTTGAAAGCAGTCCAACCCCCGGAACAAGATACGGACCTCTTGTCAATTTGACTCTCTCCTGCAGTCAAACAAACAAGCGTGGATAAAGAGTCTACAGTAGTAGATGGAGAATTTCTGTTTATTTACAGGAGAACATCATGACAAAGTGTATTTTAGTGTAACTCTGATAAAGTATCCACTGACCTGTTAGAGTGAACGAGTCGGTCCAGTTTCCAGCCTCTGTGTCTCGAAGAGTTGCACAGGTTGACATAGCAGTTACTGATTTAAGTTGTCTGCTGCTTACATTGTCTATTTGTGATGACTTGTGATTACTCATACTCTTGTCTCATATGTGATTACAAGAGAGCAATTACAAATCTAAAGAAATATGCACTTACCTTGGAGAGCAGATCCCTCTGTCCCAGGTCCATCCTCTGCGTCTGGAAGAGCTGGAAGGACATTTTGACCCACTAGTGAGTTCATGTCTTCATCTACCCTTGTTGCTGTGTATAGACACACGAACATAAGCTGTCTCTCGTTCACACTCACTCACATATGGAGTAATACTCACCAGCAGCTCTGGTCAGAGCCATCATGGCACAAAGAAGTGCAGACAGAGTCAGCGTCTTCATGGTGGAGATGATGCAGATGTTGAAGATGATGATTACCTTTAATAAAGACAGACAGGGACATGTTAGTAATACTTCTCTAGGGAAGAGACCACCTGTAGTGGCAGTCAGGTCAATATATAATGACAGTTTGTGAGCAAACCTGCTGCAGAACGATCTTCTCTTCTTCCCTCTCAGCGTCTGTAGCTTCAGTCGTCCTGAACCAGAGAAACACCAGCTCTTATATACAGTTTATTACGGATCTTACCAGGAACTGAGGGCGCAATTAATTATCTTGTCACCTCACAAAAGCAGGAACTAAAGACACGCACACTGACAAAACACACAACCAAAATACACATTTACAGGTACTGAGTTCACCATGTCCAGCTGAACGTTTTGTTTGCATGATTTTTGTGTGCTTTTTTATTCAAGCATGTACATAAAGTTGCCATGGTGCTACAGCAAACCTTCGAAATGTTGAACTCATTCTGCATGAATGGTTATGATTACTGACAAGTTAGTAGCCTTCTATAGCATTAACAAATCAGAGACTGCCCACCCTGTAGACCATTTTTCTTTGATTTAATGAATGAGCATATCATATAAAACATATACTGTAACTAGAGTTACAATAGCTACATAGGCTACAGAGTAGGGAAGTCCTAATTGATTCAAACAAATGTTTTACTCCGTTTCCCAGCAATAATGGGATCATTTTCTCGTGATCTCGAGATAACAAAATAGTAGTTTAACACGGGTCGGCAGGAACGTGTCTGAATGGTAATTTCATTGAGGTTTTTAGTGCCACCAGTTAGCTCAGTTGGTAAATCACAGGACTTATGTAATGTTGAAAGTCCACTGACTCCAGTTATGGCACATTACGGCTGCGCCACTGCTTTGATCCGTCCACAGCCCGTCAGTGTCAGAGTCCACTGGAAGCATCTCGGAAGCATTTCAGCAACGGAGCGTGCATTTCCCACAAGGAGCATTTCAGAATCAGAACATTTTGCCTGCCTGATTTTGCTGACATGTTTACATTTTGTTGATTGGGTAATCAGTGTTTGCTTGCGGCTGGAGTCAGTGGACTTTAGGCATTAGGGTTTCGTGTTCGATCCTAACTGAACACAAACTTTTTTTTCTTTTTTATCTTTTTCATAATGCTCTAAGTTATTGTGAAGAGACTGTTCACATGCTCACAATAAAGCACATGCTGGACTGTGTGCAATTAGTCAACATCCATCAACCTATGGACTTTTCATTTCCCTATCATTCCCAGGCACAAGAAATTCCTGCGCTTCTCATTCAGTGGAATCCATTTAACGTTACACATTTCCTGAAGGCTGTCAAATGTGTGATTTGATTCCCCTGAATCTCTTCAAAACAACGTTGCTTAAGAGGATAGTAAAAAACACAAAAAGGAAGAAAAAAAGGTAATTGAGAGTCAAATACACAATCCTTGGATTGAAAGATTGAAAGGATCTACCAACTGAGCTAACTGGCCACACTGTAAAGTAACGAATAGGCCAAACCCAGTATTCAGCTATGGTTTGTTATCTCAAGGCCACAACAAAATGATCACGTTATCACGGAAAAACGGAGTAAAGAAATATTTAAATGCATGGCCGCTTAGGGCTTCCCTAATATAGGACACTATTATCTGAAATTATAATGAATACATTAATCTTAGCCCTAATAAAACCTTACCAAGACAGAAAACAGTTTTACTGTGAATTAGTTGAATGGTTGAATTCCAACTAATAAGATGCTGAAATTTTACAAATGAGCTATAAACAATATGAAAGCAGACATTGGCTCAATGAAGTGTAAGTATTATACCAACAATAAACTTTTAACTTAATGTACTATTATCCAAATATTTTATTAATTCAGTCCTATTTATCAGATCGATTTCAGTTTGTACATGTTAACGATGAGTCCTCCATGCACGCCAAAGTTAGACATGGAGTTCCTCAAGGATCTGTCCTCGGACCAATCCTGTTCACTTTGTATATGCTTCCTTTAAGCAATATTATCAGGAAATATTCCATAAACTTTCATTGTTATGCAGATGATGCATATGTATTGTTATGCAGTTATATCGATCAAGCCAGATGAAACTAATCAGTTAGCTAAACTTCAGTGTAGATGTTAAAACCTGGACGACCTGTAATTTTCTAATGTTAAACTCAGATAAAACTGAAGTTATTGTTCTGGGGCCTAAGCACCTCTGACACATTATCTAAAGAAATAGTTTCCCTTGATGGCATCGCCCTGGCCTCTAGCACCACTGTGAGGAATCTTGGAGTTATCTTTGATCAGGACATGTCGTTTAAGTCTCACATTAAGCAAATTTCAAGGAGCGCCTTTTTTCACCTACGTAATATTGCGAAAATCAGGAACATCCTGTCTAAAAACGATGCAGAAAAACTAGTCCATGCATTTGTTACTTCTAGGCTGGATTACTGCAATTCCTTATTATCAGGCTGCTCGAAAAAGTCCGTTAAGACTCTTCAGCTGATCCAGAATGCTGCAGCACGTGTTCTGACAGGAACCAGGAAAAGAGATCATATTTCTCCTGTTTTAGCTTCTTTGCATTGGCTTCCAATAAAATCCAGAATAGAATTTAAAATCATTCTTCTTACCTACAAAGCTCTTAATGGTCAGGCACCATCTTATCTTAAAGAGCTCATAGTACCTTACTACCCCACCAGAGCACTGCGCTCCCAGAATGCAGGGTTACTTGTGGTTCCTAGAGTCTCCAAAAGTAGACTAGGAGCCAGAGCGTTCAGTAGGCTTAAGACTTTCCTCTTTGATAAAGCTTATAGTTAGGGCTGGCTCAGGTGAGTCCTGAACCATCCCTTAGTTATGCTGCTATAGGCCTAGACTGCCGGGGGATTTCCCATGATGCACTGAGCTCCTCTC
>NC_060161.1:32976868-32990226 GCF_021292245.1 Micropterus dolomieu
CCTAGTGCTGCTCTTGGTGGGAACTGTTGGGCTTCTGTAAATAGCATCATAGAGTACGGTCTAGACCTGCTCTTTTATGAAAAGCGCTGTGAGATAACTGTTGTTGTGATTTGGCGCTATATAAATAAAATTTAATTGAAAATTGAATTGAATTCATAAGATTTAGCCGGAGCCGGGTTTATCTGTTTCAAGGTTATTGCTGTGATCATTGTTAACTTGAGGTTAAGTAAACATGGCCATGGCTAAATTGTTGTTAGGATTGTTATGCTTCACATAGACATTTTGCATGTTAACTAACTCCTTTTAATTTGACCGTTAACTGTCACACAGATCACACATACTTCCATTCATCCTTAAAAATCCAATATGCAGGAGGAAACGTGAAAGTTGCCGCTGCACATGTAAATGCTCCGTACTTGTATAGCGCCTTTCTAGTCTTTTCAACCACTCAAAGCGCTTTTACACTACATCTGCATTCACCAGTCACACACACATTCATACACTGGCCCAAGGACACTTCGACACACAACCAGGGGGAGCCAGGGATTGAACCGCCGACCTTCCGATTAACGGCCAACCCGCTCTACCTCCTGAGCCACAGCCGCCACATCTGTCCTTTGGCTGACCACATGCGCTTGTGCACATGAGACACAAACAGGAAAACAGAGACACGCTGATCTTATCAGATACACACATCTCAATGTCTTCATCTAGTCTTAGTTTAGTGCATTTTAGTTAGTTTCATCTTCTGTGTATATGTAATATTTGCTTTATCTTGTTAAATAAATGCTTGTGTGTACATGCTGGTTTTCTTTTAATATTGCAAGATAAGGCAAGGCAAGTTTATTTGTATAGCACATTTCAACAACAAGGTAATTCAAAGTGCTTTATATAAAACATAAAAGCAACAGGGAAATATAAAAAAGTTTAAAAGCAACAAAAAAAAATTGAAAAAATACAAATATAATAAAATAAAATATAATATAATAAAAGTTACAGTGCAGTGTACAATCAGGGTTAAAAGAGTTAAATGGAAAATAAAAACAGGCTGAGGAGTTGAGCAAATACAATTGAATTACAATTATTTTGGGAAAAGAATAAACAGAGTACACATAATCTACTCTCTCTAGCTAGTCTGTACTCAGGTCCATAGCAATCTTTGGGTCCACTGAGCTCCAAAAACCCTTGGACACTACAGAGAAACCAGGACATGTCTGTCCGCAGGCCACTTCAATCCAGTTATACTCTGGACACACCTGCGTTTACAGGTGGACAGAGGTTCCTGCAAATCACTCAGGCGTGAGATTTAAGACCACTTCCTTCACTCTGTTCAATCTCACTCTCATTATCTTTTCACTCAATTACCTACTCATTTCTCATCGTGTAAATATTTAATCAAAAGCAATGGTAAAAAGCTAAAAAACAAAGAAAAAGAAAACAGGACAGTAAAAGTTACAGTGCAGTGTACGTTATCAATCTACTAGTTAATAAGATCAACTAGATAAGACAAAATATATCGTCAACCTGTTCCACTTTGAACTCCAAATCCTTCAACCCACTATCTATAAATTATAAATTATAAATAAATTAGAATTCCAAATTAATAGTTTAGAATATTTAATGAGACTAAATTAAGAAATTGCCTATCCATTTTCACTTTTAAATGAAAGGGGTTTGTGGTGGTGACGGCACAGTGGGTAAGATGCATGCCTTTGTTTGATTTCCACGGTAACATATCTACCAATGTGTCCCTGGATAAGACACCTAACTCCTAGTTTCTCCAGAGACATGCATCCTCTGAGGTATATAGTAATTGTTTTGGATAAGGTGTCAGCCAAATGTAATAAAAATAATCATTATTTATTGTAAATATTAATGCCATTTTAAACCCTCATCCCAAACAACTGTCTCATGTGAGTATCTCTAAATGATGATAAAAAATTCATAAACAACACAAATAGATTAAATAGCTTAATTTTTCTCTGAATATTTTTTCTTTGAATTGATCAAATCAGTTATTTACATCAGCCTTTAGTGTCACTGATATTCCTTCTGTTGAGATATTATAGATCTGACTGACTGATTTTTGTCACAAGAGACACTGTCTGTCTGCTGCCATCCTGTATTAGCTCCAGAGCTGACACGGATATGTTGTACTGACCAAACACACAAACATCTGATGAATGTGTGATGCTTTGTTTGATTTTATCTTCTTACAATGTAAATGAAGCCCTCAAGGCTGATGAGCTGTTCTGCCTCACACCTTTATTTTTATAGTGCTGACCAAATGTTTTCTCTTAGGAGATGATAGTGTTTGTGTTGGACTGCTGTCAGATGAGCCTTGTTGAATATGTGAGACTGAATCATTGTGGTGTTTCAGTGAAATTTAACGTTTTTCCTAGCCCAGCTTGGATTTAAGGCCGCTCCTAAAGGTCCGGTCTGGACGAAATGGGACTCAGGTTGGACCAAGCAACGGCAACAGTACCCGCATCATTACAGAGACCTGCTCCATTGACCTCCCGGATCCAGCACTGGGCTGTCCTGTCTGTCTCACACTTCTACAGCAGTGTATGAATTTTGTTTTCCTTTTTTATAACAGTGAGCAAATGTTTTTCATTAGAATAGAGTTTGCTTTGACGGAGTTTGTATTGGGCTGCTGCCATTACGGTATGAACTCCAGTAAAATTAAACAAGATATCATCCTCTTTGTTTCCTTTAAAGTAATGTTGGTGGTGAGTTTTTACTGGCAGTGCTGGACTATAACGAACATTTGAAAGTACGAAGTAGTTAACTTGAGTAAAATTTTGTGTTATATATATTTTGTATTTCCATTTTCTGAGACTTTACAATTCTACCCCACATCATTTCTGTATGAAATATTACACTTTACACTAAACTACATTTATTTGACAACTATAGTCGTATATTATACATACAAAACATATTTTCAACAAATAAAATATCTTCACTATGCTAAATAGTTTATTTAGCAGAAGTAAGAGACTTTTGTTAACCTCTACATACATTCGACAGCATCGGTGCATTGTTATATATTAGATAAATGGAACTCTGCTTCACCCAGATTCAAGACCTGCTCGCTACGTCTTTACACAGTCCCAACCTCACACCCTGCATTGTCATTGGCTGGGGCCTACACACCCACTGCCCTGAGTTTGACGCCCTGAAACGTCCCAAATACAGCAAAATGAGAAAGAAACAGGCAGAGGGCAGGTTCTCTGCAGATACAGACCCCTTTCTCTTACTGTGTTTATTGTTATGCAGAAAAATACCAAAACAACTTGGCAATAAACCTGATTCTGAATAATCAGCTTGTTGCACAACAAGAAATATTTTACTCTCTTTCTAAACTGCATGAATACATTCTGAACTCATCAATATCTAAATAAATGAAAGAAAGCAATACTTACTTACTACGGACATAAATTACATAAAGTACACCTTGTCGTGGAAATTGTATCTTGCAGGTGAGGGATGAAGCCAATAATTGTGTAACAACAAACCATTGTCTTTGAAGAATTTATTAATAAAAGAGAATAAAATGAGAAGTACTATATAAAACAAATACAGCTGGTCCAGAGACCTGCCGCCAAGGACAGCTTTGGGCATCTGGCCTCGAGCAAAGGGATGCATCATCATTTACGCAGTCTAGGTTTCTAAGTTTTGGGGAACAGAGATCCTCTCTCGGCACTGAATAAACATTCCAGGAGAGGAGAGGAACAACGAGAGGGGGAAAACACCAAAACAATCTCACAGCTCTGACCTAAACCCTACATATGTGAACAGACTACTTAAGATTAAACTGCAATTAGAAAAGGTTAATATTCCGAGAAAAGGTTAAGGTATAAAAAGCAAGACACTTAACCCCTAGTTGCTCCAGAGGCGTGCAACCTCTGACATGCTTAGCAACTGTAAGTCTGCTTTGGATAAAATCGTCAGCTAAATGAATAAATGTAATATATATCTATCTATATCTATCTATATAGATAGATATAGATATAGATTAAATAGATATATAGATTAAATATACCTTGGTTATTTATTTATTTTGCCCATAACACAACACAACAACAGGAGGAATTATCACCTCATGATGTGTGAAACCTTTGAACCTACTTCATTCCCACTTGTTAATACATGTTCATGACTAATATCCATCCATCCATCGTCAACCGCTTATCCTGCATACAGGGTCGCGGGGGGGCTGGAGCCAATCCCAGCTGACATCGGGCGCAAGGCGGGGTACACCCTGGACAGGTCGCCAGTCCATCGCAGCATGTCTAATATTTATTTGTTTGTTGTGTTTAGATCTCAGTTATCTGAAATATTAGCACTAGTTTTTCAATAAAATAAGTACAATTTACACATTATTCTGTATTTAAGATGAGAGGAAAACGTATCACAGACTGGGATCTATTTAGACAGGATACTGTTTTTAAACCATGCCGTTAGCAACTTCTTATCAAAACTGTTGTAACTTTATTCAGAAAGAATATTAATGACAACATATTTCTAAATGAACATTTATTTTAAAAACATACATACACATGTACACTGCTTTTGCCCACTGTCAGCTGGGATTGGCTCCAGCTGTCACTTTCCCGAAACTTTTTATATGAATTAGAGGTTTGGATCACATTGCTCGTGTACCGTCTCTCGTTGGGTTTTAATGGATAGAAATTATTGCTGTGCACACTTTGAGAACCAAGAAGACTATAACCATACATTCAGGAAATGTAACACAGACCTGCTTGTTTCAATTCTTGATACTTTTAATTTTGCATAAGAGAAGAAAAAACAGTTCACTCTGCACACTAAAGTTGTGCTAAAAGCTTTCTTTTCATTACACATTCAGTCTGCTCGTATTAAAGAGACAGAGACAATCCAGCTGCTGTTTATGTCACATGTCGCTTTGTTCCTTAAGTAGTGTTACAGCGATAGAGAAGAAATAAAGACGTGAAATGAGATATAGAGCCTTCAGGTCAAATATGAGACTGCTGGCTGAAGAGAGACGAGTTTCCTCACAGACAGACAAACACAAATTGATCAGTGTTTGTGTTTTTGACACATTCTTCACGTGTTTAACAGCCATTTCCAACACAGACAGATGGGAGCTGCCTATCACATTGCACGTCGTCCCAGCATTTCTGAACTGCAAGAACCAAAAACACAGCAGTCAGACAGCAAACCTGAAACTGTTGAATGAAGCATCATTATGTAGACAGATCATTCATCCTGGGATATATTGTCCGTTTGAACATCATCACTCACAGTTACAGACAGAAACTCCTGACTGTTGTCATCACATCACAACACCACAGGTTTTATAATTTACATTAATAGGTTACTAATGTAAATGACGCTACAGCTAGAAAGTAGTGCACAGAATAAATGTTGTGTAGAAGCTAAAGATAAAGATAATCCTGATCACCTCAGCCACAGCCCAAATCATGGCTTGTGCAACGTAGAGAAAACAACAAAAGGAGTCCAACCATCGGGAAAACATGTGGACCTCTTGACAACATGGCTCTCTCCTGACGTCAAACAGACAAGAGTGAATAATGAGTCTACAGTAGTAAAGCTGCACAGTTTGACATAACAGTTACTGATTTAAATTGTCTGCTGCTGTTTTCATTTTGTATTTATGAACACATTTAATTTAATTCTCTATACATGCAGTAATACTCACGCACTCATATGTGATTACAAGAGAGCACCATTACAAATCTATGCACTCACATACTCTAAATATGCACTCACCTTGGAGAGCAGTTCCCTCTGTCCCAGGTTCATCCTCTGCGTCTGGAAGAGCTGGAAGGACATTTTGACCCACTAGTGAGTTCATGTCTTCATCTACCCTTGTTGCTGTGTATAGACACATGAACATAAGCTGTCTCTCGTTCACACTCACTCACATATGGAGTAATACTCACCAGCAGCTCTGGTCAGAGCCATCATGGCACAAAGAAGTGCAGACAGAGTCAGCGTCTTCATGGTGGAGATGATGCAGATGTTGAAGATGATGATTACCTTTAATAAAGACAGACAGGGACATGTTAGTAATACTTCTCTAGGGAAGAGACCACCTGTAGTGGCAGTCAGGTCAATATATAATGACAGTTTGTGAGCAAACCTGCTGCAGAACGATCTTCTCTTCTTCCTTCTCAGCCTGTCTGGAGCTGCTGAACCAGAGAAACACCAGCCATTATTTACAGTTAATGACGGATCTTCCTAGGAACTGAAGGATCCAGTCACTTATCTTTCCATCTCTCACAAAAGCAGGAACTAAAGACACGCACACTGACAAAATACACATTTACAGGCACTGAGTTCACCATGTCCAGCTGAACGTTTTGTTTGCATAATTTTTGTGTGCTTTTTTATTCAAGCATGTGCATAAAGTTGCCATGGTGCTACAGCAAACCTTCGAAATGTTGAACTCATTCTGCATGAATGGTTATGATTACTGACAAGTTAGTAGCCTTCTATAGCATTAACAAATCAGAGACTGCCCACCCTGTAGACCATTTGTCTTTGATTTAATGAATGAGCATATCATATAAAACATATACTGTAAGTAGAGTTACAATAGCTACATAGGCTACAGAGTAGAGAAGTCCTAAGCGGCCATTGATTCAAAAAACATTTTTACTCCATTTTCCAGTGATAATGGGGTACTAAATGGGCCCTGAAAGTTTTGTCAAGAGTCCTGGATCTTTTAAAATAAGTTTATGTTGCTGTTTCATTTCCCCTCCGTCTTTCTGACTGGAGCGGCAACACGTTGCAACGTTTTAAAAACAAGCTGAAATTATGGCTCAGTTTCTGTTGTATTTCAAAACAAAATAAAAAAAAAACATTTTGGTATTTGCTTGCTTATCTAATTAAGCAAAGCGGGAGGAGCCTTGATCCTCACTTGACTATGCATTCCTAACTTTCTGTTGTGGTGGCAGCCCGGCTGACGGTGAGTGTCCTGGGTTTTTTCTGCTTTTTATCAGTTATTCTGCTTTTCCCTTGGTTTTCTGTTCCCTGCCTGCCTCCCTGTGTTTTCTCCCCTGTGTGCTCTCTCTCTCCCTCCGCTCCTGAGCCCAGCCAACGACCCGCACCTGCACCTCATCAGCCACCTCGTCAGCCTGCCACACCTGCCAGTAATCAACCTCATCCCTGCCTGTATTTCAACCCCGGTTCTCCACACCACTCTTGCTTGATCGTCATTGCTCCATACCCGGTGCCACCTCTGTGTTCAGGCTTTCATGTTTCCTCACATTTTCTCTGTGCTTTGTCTCTGTTAACCCTAACCCTGTCTTTCTGTCTGTTTCCCTCCCAGGTTCACTCACCCTCGTCCTCCGTTCAGTCGGCTGGGCTCATCCACCGGTCCTCTCCTCCTCGGACTTCCCCCACGGCGTCCTCCCTGTTCTCCCTCACCTCCTCGGCCCCAGTGTTCTCCGGCTCCCTGGTCCCAGTCTCCTCGGTTCCCCGTGCCTATGTTTCCCCGGCATCCACCTCTCCCTCCACTCCAGTCCCTCTACCCCTTTTTCCCTCAATAAACCTCCTTCCCTTCGAACGTTGCGTGTGGGTCCTCTCTGTCCCCACACCACACGTAACACCTTCATGTATTATGTGGTTTATAATGGGCTGTGGAGCAGAAACCGAGGCTTACATTGTCCTGGTATCTGTCAATGGTCATACTTGATGCACTAGATGTGATAGTTTTTGAGAATTTCTTCATTATTTTTGGTATGTTAGTCCAGATGAGCCAACACTCCCAATATGTAAAATAATGTATTACAGGAGTATAAGACCTAAGACCAGGAGTAAATCGTAATGTAATATTGTTTCACTTCCATTCACTGAGCCTCTCCTGAAACTGTTCGGAGCCCACCTGGGGTGGCCCGCCTCACACTTTAAAAACCCCTGGGTTAGCCTACATTCTACATACATACCTGCTGTTTGTGTTTTTGTACACAGTCTGAGACAGGTCTTGTTAGGTGCACAAACATGACTATACATTAAAGCAAGAAGTCAAGTCATTAACCAGGACAAACTTAAACACAAACAGGACTGTCCATGATACAGTAATCATGTAGCTACAGAAACTTCTTGACTCCTGGTAGGATAGGTATGCTCGTACTCTACATATCTAGCAATGAAAGAAATAGAAACCTCAAGCATAAGCAAGCCCCTGACCAAACAGGCCATGTTAGAGGGAAATGTAATTATGGAAGACTTCAACAGTTCATATAAGACAATTAAAATTCTGAATAATTTGAATAAATATTAAAAACACATTAACAATAAATATAAAACTTAATAAATATAACAATTAATAAACAATGTTTAATAGATCCGTTTTTATTTTTCTAAAACAGGACCAGGGCCTTGCTCCCACGAGGTTTTAATGTCATGTGACATGGGGACGTTTTGCAGCGCCGGCGAAAGTTTGACACAATTTCTAACCAGCATGCCTTATTTTAAGTCCAGCATGCATCACGTTAAGACAGCGCCGCATGAAGTCAAACGCACCTATTGTAAAGCCGCCTACAGCGCCGCCACGTGGTGACAAATGCTGTACTGCAGGAAGATGTGGTCTCCTCATAATATACAGTACATCTGAATATTCTGTATATACACTCATAAGTGAAGTGAGACAAACATCTTTACAAAATAGGAAAATATAGTTCGGGTTTAAAATAGCTTTATGTTTTCTAATTTTTGCTTTTAGTAAGAAAAACTCATTATGATAAGGATCTATTGTGTAAAGAAATGTTAATCTAAGCTTCTTTTCACCTCAGTGGTGGTGATCGTTGAAGATTTTGGACAGCGCAACATTAACTGCAACTACAGATTAAATAGTTCCTTAGATATTTCCATTTATCCAATTAACCCTCCTATTGCGTTCATTTTTTGTTTCCTATTAAAGGTGTTCCTGACAAAAACTGGCTGCTCTTTAACTGTTAAATCAAACATAAAGCATGAATTATCACCATGATGTGTGACACCTTTTAACCTACTTTATTCCCACTCATTATTAAAAGTTCATCACTATTGTTTATTTATTTATTGTGTCTAGACCTCAGTTATCTGAAATAATATGATGTGTGACATCTTTTACACAATTTCTGGTCATTATTATAATTTACTTTCACAAATTTTTCAATAATAGAAGTACAACATATTATTTTGAGTGTAGTTAACACCAGACGAAAACCTATCGCAGACTGGGCTCTGTTTAACCAGGACACTGTTTTCAAATCATTTTTACAAAATCATTTGTCCCGTATTCCCATTTGGTGGCTGCTGTAAGGAACGTCTGATTCTGGTCAATAACCGACTGATGTGATTTTCTTCAGAAAAAATATTCATGACAACTTGTGTCTAAATGAATAGCAGATGGGTGTAATGTGGGGGTATATGTGCTTTCCATGTGCTGGTTGAATATAATATAGTCTCACACATTTATTTGCTAAAGCCAGTCATCCTGAAATCCCAAAGATGAGTAAAGTTTGAATAAAATTATTAAAAAATGAAAGTGGTCATCACTAATTTTATATATTTAAATGCCCAGTGCAGAGGAATACATGATGCCTTGAGTATTACGGATTACCTCACCGATATACAAACCTGGATGCAAACCAACTTCCTACAACTCAGTTACAATAAAAACACCAACAACTCCCCCCTGTCTCCATCCCCACACACCCGCAACCTTGGACTCATCTTTGACATCAACCAGAAACACCACACAAACCTCCAGAATCTTCACTGGCTCCCTGTAGCGATTGTTGATTTCTTCTCCTCTGTTTGTCATAACTGGATGTTTTGTGGATGAGCTGATAGAGTAAACAACAGCCCCATCTTGTGGACACATGACTGTACTGCAAGCCGCCCTACAGTTACATTCACATTCAATACTGAATCAGCTTTCATTGTAAAGCAGATTAGAGCCACACCATGTGGTGACAATTGCTGTACTGCAGAAGGCTGCGGTCTTTTGTTCGTAATATACTGCTGTATATTCTGTATACACACTCGTACGTGAAGTGAGACAAACATCTTTAAACAATAGTAAAATATAGTTTGGGTTTAAAATGGCTTCATGTTTTCTAAATATTTGCTTTTAATGAGAAAAACTCAAATGCCCTGTGTGAAGGAATACATGAAGCCTTCGATCAATTAGATGAAATATACCATGTTTACTTATATTATTTGCCCGTAACACAACTGGAGGGTTGAACTGAACCAAATGCTGTCGGACACTTTCAGAAACTTTTGGATCACATCCCTCTTGTACCATCTCTCATTAGGTTTTATTGGATGGACAGAACAGTTCGCTCTGCAGAATAAAGTTGTGCTAAAAGCTTTCTTTTCATTACACATTCAGTCTGCTCGTATTAAAGAGACAGAGACAATCCAGCTGCTGTTTATGTCACTTGTCACTTCGTTCCTTAAGTATAATAAGATGTGAAATGAGATATAGAGACTTCAGGTTAAATATGAGACTGGTGGCGTAAAGAGAGACGAGTTTCTTTGCAGACACACGGTCACAGGTAAGTGTTTGTGATTTTGACAGGTTCTTCAAGCCTTTATCAGACGTTTCTGGCACAGACATACGGGAGTTGAACGTCTCGGGATACGTATGTAACCCTTG
Organism: Micropterus dolomieu; assembly: GCF_021292245.1. Classification (NCBI taxonomy): domain Eukaryota; kingdom Metazoa; phylum Chordata; class Actinopteri; order Centrarchiformes; family Centrarchidae; genus Micropterus; species Micropterus dolomieu. The sequence continues at coordinate 32,987,532 of NC_060161.1, forward strand.
TTCCCAGAGAAGGGGAACGAGACACTGCGTCGGTGACGACACTATGGGAACGCCTCTGGGCGTGGCAGGGTTGAACTATGAATGAAACTACTCCAATCCTATTGGTATTACTAGAACGGTAGTGTGTGATGGCGTAACCGGAGGGGGTATATTAGCACGCCGGCACATAGGACATATTAGCCCTTTCTATGAAGCAAGGCACTCCAGGCGGGGTGAGGTGTGGTGGACCGACGCAGTGTCTCGTTCCCCTTCTCGGGGAACAAGGGTTACATACGTAACCCGAGACGTTCCCCTTTGCGGGAACTCGAACTGTGTCTGTGACGACACTATGGGAACGAGATCCCCACTTAGGCCGCGCCGAAACCCCGCCTGCCCCCAGCATGCAGAACCTGACGGCACGACTAGGAGGAGAGTGCATGGGTGCCGGGTGCAGAAGGAAGGTCCAGACTGTAAAACCGGATAAAAGTGTGAGGGGTGGCCCAGCCAGCTGCGTCACACAAATCCTGGAGTGATGGAGGGCCCTAGAAGCCGCCATGCCTCGAGTAGAGTGCGCCTTTACAGCCATAGGTGAAGGCAAACCGCGCACCTGATAGGCCAGGGAAATAGTCTGAACGATCCAGTTGCTGATGGTGTGTTTAGAAGCGGGGAGCCCAGCCTTGGCGGACCCGCTCCAGAACCCCCGGGAGCAGAGCGACTGGGGGAAACGCATACAGACGCAGCCTCGGCCACGTCTGCACCATGGCATCCAGCCCTAGTGGGGCTGGGGGCAAGAGGGAGAACCACAGGGGACAGTGCGCCATCTCTCGGGACTCCATTCCCCAGGCCATTCCCCTGTCTCGACAGCAGGTCTGCTCCTTGATTCTGGGTCCCAGGGATGTACATCGCTCTGAGGGACAGCAGTCTCTGCTGGGACCACAGGAGGATCTGATGTGCCAGTTTGCATAAGTCGTACTGCCGTATTGTCGGTTCTGACAAGGATGTGGCAACCGCGCAGGGTGGGCAGAAAACTCCTCAGAGGTCTGAAAACCGCCAACATTTCCAGGCAATTTATGTGCCAAGAGAAATGATGCTCCTCCCAGGAGCCTCTCGTGAAGCAGCCGTCCATGACCGGCGACAGATCGCTCCCAACATGGGACCTTGGGACAGGAACCAAGATTTCCTCCATACAAACAGAGAACGAAGGCACCCGCTCGTAACCCGTATCAGACGGAGCGAATTTCCCCTCGGGGAGAATCCCTTGGATTTTAGCCACCACTGCAGGGCTCTCATGTGCAGTAGTCCGGAAGGTATTATACTGGACGCTGCTGCCAGGAGACCCAACCGATGTAGTTCAGTATGCGGATGCCCTGGAGCCTCAACGGAGCCAGAGCTGCATCCATGCATTTGGTGAACGTGTGAGGAGATAGTGCTAGGCCGAATGGAAGAACCCGATACTGGTAAGCCGTGCCCCCGAAGGCGAACCTCAGGAACTTCCTGTGAGAGGGACGGATGGAGATGTGGAAATAAGCGTCTTGCAGATCTATCGTGACAAACCAATCCTTGGATTGGATGTGACTGAACCTGAATCTCCTCAGAGATTGGTTCAGGGGCCGCAGATCCAAAATCGGACGCAATCCTCCGTCCTTTTTGGGAACCAGGAAGTATCGGCTGTAGAAGCCGGCTTCTCTGACCGGCGGGGAGAGTTCTATGGCCCCTTTCTTCAGCAGAGAGCGGACTTCCTGTCCCAACACCTGGCTCTGTTCTGCGTGTACTGCAGTCCCGACCATCCCGCAGAATCTGGGGGGGGCGAACCCGGAACTGCAGCCTGTAGCCATATATTACTGTGCGCAGGACCCACGGGGAAATGTCTGCGAGGCTTCGCCAAGCCCCGGTGGCGCCCTGAAGCGGAGGACCGCCAGGGACCGCTCTGCTTCTGGCTGTGGCGGTAGGTGCTGGATGAAGGCTGCGTCCGCCTTTCCTCAGCCGGCAGGGGAGATATCACTCAAACGCATCTCCCTGAGTTTTGGCGTGCTGGAACCTGTTGACGACAGCATCCACTGCTTCGCCAAACAGGCCAGAAGGTGAGAGGGGCGCATACAGGAGAAAAACCCTCTCCTTCCCCTGGATACCCAATAGGTTGAGCCACAGATGGCGCTCTGTAGCCACCAAAGCTGCCATGGATTGGCCGATGGAACGGGCCGTTTCCTTGGTCACACGGAGAGCCAAGTGGTTTAAGTCCTATTTATCAGATCGATTTCAGTTTGTACATGTTTTTTTTTTTATGATTAACATTTTTTTGAATTTTCAGAACATTTAAACACACACACAGTCCTTCCGAAAAATAAAGCAATACTCATACAACAAAATAGAATGAAAGGAGGATGTGGCACGCCCATAGACAAAAACTAAATACATTTAGAAAATAATAGAGAAAATAAAATAAATAAATAAATAAATAAAAATAATAATAATAAAATAAAATAAAGCAGTGATGCACCTAGCCCTTGAGTTACAGCCTTGCCTAAATGTAGGTACCGTATTCTATCCAAAAGTATCCATCAATCATGTTTTCTAGTTAAATGCTATGTTTTTGAGCTGGAATGCTGTTAAACCTTCAAGGTGTACGAATGAAACTTCCCCCATTTCAAGTTGTACTCCTCCACTTTATCAAGCAACCTATAGGACAGATGTTCAAGGGCAGCCAGCTGACCCAGAG
>NC_060161.1:32990326-32992025 GCF_021292245.1 Micropterus dolomieu
TGCCAACATAACTCTTTGAGTTGTAAAAATTATGTTCATAGAAGCTTTAGGAGTAATCATTTTCTATTGGGTCCCTGTGCGATTGGAGATGGCAGATCATATGCAGCGCCTTTCATATCAAAGCAAGTGGTTTGGTTGGCTAAATGTCCATGATAAAAGTCACAGGCAACCAGGAATTGACGTTACCACTTGATCAATCTACCAAACACAGGTGGATTTCAGCACAGTTTTTCCCACTAGACACTTTGCTGGGTTATAAAATTGTAGCCTTGTCAAAAGGCATGTGAAATAACAAACAAACTGCAGTGTGATACGAAACTCCTATGAATACACACAGTGTTTGCTCATTGGTCCATTTGTGAAGTCTATTGCCTTGAGCACTAGTGACCAACGACACTGTAAACAAGAAGAGGCTGTGGAGATTACAGTAGCGGACTGGGAAATTTCCCAGTGCTCCTGAGGGCAACCTTACCAGTAGCAGCAATATAATATCAAGCAGGAGAATCCACGCCTCAGACACGTCTCCGTCTCACTTTCTTGCTGCAGTGGGGTGTATGTGCCAAATATGAGTTTCAGACTCTTGTTGAGTCTGTCACAGGGCAACCCCAGTCCCATAGACCTGTAGGCCGTCAGCCCACACAACTGGTCACATGCACAAACTCATTCAGTCAGGGCCTGAGAGTCCATGACTCTCTTTTGACTTTAAAAAATCCATTTAACGTGCTTCCGTAACATGTAGAGATCATTCCATATATATGGAGCTATGTGGGTAAAAGCTCTGTAGATTTTTGTTCATCAGGATACCAGCTTTGAGAGAGTGGAAAGGGTGAGCTGGTGCATATGGTGTAATTAGCTCAGCTAGGTAGGATGGTACAAGTCCATGCAAGGCCTTATAAGTTAAAAGGAGGACCTTAAAGTCAGCTCTAGCTGGCACTGGTAACCAGTGAAAAGAGGCCAGAATACGTGCTATACATACTCACCTCGTGCATATACATAATCAGGTTGCTCATATACACATACTTAACATTCCACATTTCTACATTCTTAACCTCATGCATATATATCTTGCCCATATTTACATGCTTAAACTTGTGCATATACACATACTCAACCCTGTGCATGTATACATACTTAACCTCACACACATATATACTTAACCTCACACACATATATACTTAACCTCACACACATATATACTTAACCTCACACACATATATACTTAACCTCACACACATATATACTTAACCTCACACACATATATACTTAACCTCACACATACAGTGGGTACGGAAAGTATTCAGACCCCTTTAAATATTTCACTCTTTGTTTCATTGCAGCCATTTTCCAAAAATCAAAAAAGTTCATTTTATTTCTCAGTAATGTACACTCAGCACCCCATCTTGACAGAAAAAAACAGAAATGTAGAAATTTTTGCAAATTTATTAAAAAAGAAAAACTGAAATATCACATGGTCATAAGTATTCAGACCCTTTGCTCAGTATTTAGTAGAAGCACCCTTTTGATCTAATACAGCCATGAGTCGTTTTGGGAAAGATGCAACAAGTTTTTCACATCTGGATTTGGGTATCCTATGCCATTCCTCCTTGCAGATCCTCTCCAGTTCTGTCAGGTTGGATGGTAAACGTTGGTGGACAGCCATTTTCAGGTCTCTCCAGAGATGCTCAATTGGGTTTAAGTC
>NC_060161.1:32992045-32994744 GCF_021292245.1 Micropterus dolomieu
ATCAGGATACCAGCTTTGAGAGAGTGGAAAGGGTGAGCTGGTGCATATGGTGTAATTAGCTCAGCTAGGTAGGATGGTACAAGTCCATGCAAGGCCTTATAAGTTAAAAGGAGGACCTTAAAGTCAGCTCTAGCTGGCACTGGTAACCAGTGAAAAGAGGCCAGAATACTTGCTATACATACTCACCTCGTGCATATACATAATCAGGTTGCTCATATACACATACTTAACATTCCACATTTCTACATTCTTAACCTCATGCATATATATCTTGCCCATATGTACATGCTTAAACGTGCGCATATACACATACTCAACCCTGTGCATGTATACATACTCACCTCGTGCATATACATAATCAGGTTGCGCATATACACATACTTAACATTCCACATTTCTACATTCTTAACCTCATGCATATATAACTTGCCCATATGTACATGCTTAAACGTGCGCATATACACATACTCAACCCTGTGCATGTATACATACTTAACCTTGCTCATATATACACACTTAACCTCACACATATATACTTAACCTCACACATATACATACTTAACCTCACACATATACATACTTAACCTCACACATATATACTTAACCTCACACATATACATACTTAACCTCACACATATATACTTCACCTCACACATATATACTTCACCTCACACATATATACTTAACCTCACACATATACATACTTAACCTCACACATATATACTTTACCTCACGCTGTGGGTGGACGTAGAGTAAAATTCTCAGTGCCGCACAGGGGGTAAACCCAATAGCGATGGCCTTAGAGGGCGAAGCCTATTCGAAATAGAACATCCCAAACACAGCAAAATGAGAAAAAAACAGGCAGGGAGCAGGTTCTTTGCAGATACAGACCCCTTTCTCTTACTGTGTTTATTGTTATGCACCAAAATACCAAAACAAGTTCGCTTGTTGCACAACAAGTAATATTTTATAATTTATTTTATTTTTAAGTAATGTAAAATCAGACGTTGAACACCCCATATAAACAAAATGGCATGATCCTCGTTTCACTCTGAAGCTTCACTGTGAGGCTGACAGTCGAATGAGGCTCCGCCCATCAAAGCATCGAGTCTTCAACTATTCGAGGTCAGCTACTTACCCTTCTTCACACTGAACTTTTGCACATTCTTTAGTCAATATTTTCAACATCCCTGTATTGTAATGTAAGTAAGTGTTTAAAGTGAAGTATTATGAGAAGTTTAGAGCAGAACAGTATGTCACGATGATCACAATAATAACTCAAGCCCATAAAATGCACAAGAAGAAAAAATTATTTTTTTGCCATCTAGCTTACAACTTGGTGGCATCTGACTGCAATACAAAGCAGCAAATGTTTTGTTGGTGTTGTTTTTTTTAAACACATTGCACTTCAATGTCTTCCATCTCATAATGTTTCAGGATAACTCAAACTAATTTTTAAGACCAGACTACAGCTGACCTTAAACTACATTTCCTATTGTTCCACCAAAACAATCTCCATTCTCTATGAAGTCTGACTCATTATTTAACATTCTCAGGGTTTCAATATTAATGACATCTCATTATATTTGATGAATATAAACATACATTTTTGCGTAACAGTTTTTTTTTTCTCGGTATCACTGTGATCTGAATGGATTTCTTCTCCTGTGTTTTGTCTCTAGCTGAGTGTTTTGTGGATAGGCTGATAAAGTTAAAAACAGCACCACCTAGTGGTTAGATGGATGTACTGCAAGCTGCTGTACTGCTGGTTTAAAAAAGCTTCATGTTTTCTAATTTGTTTTGTTACCTTAAAAATGTTGATTAATCTAAACCAGTGGTGGTGATCGTTGAAGTATTTACTGCAACTACAGATTAAACAGTTCCTTAAATATTTCCATTTACACAATGAATACTACTATTGTATTCATTCATTGTTTCCTATTCAAAGTGTTCCCAACAAAAATTGGCTGCTCTGTTTAACTGTTTAATCCAACATAAAGCATGAATTATCACCACATGACGTGGGACATATTTTACCCAATTTCTAGTCATTTAACAATGACGTTCTGCACTAATTTTTGGAATTCATGGTTTTAAAAGCTCAGTTATCTGAAATACTTTCACTCATTTTTCAATTAAAAAGTATAATTTATCTATTATTTTGAGTGTAGACCAGATAAAAACATATCACAGACCAGGATACTGTTTTGAAATCATTTAAAAAGATGTATTAGTCCCAGAGTCCCATTTGGTGGATGCTGTAAGCCACATTGGTTTTATTGAGAAAGAATATTCAACTTATTTTGAAATGAACATTTATTTCAAAACATATAGATAGATGGGGGTGTATGGGGACGTTTCCCGTCTGTTGGTTGAATATAATATAGTCTCACACATACTCAGTTTTGAACAGGAATGCCAGAGATGAGTAAAGTTTGAATAAAACCATTAAAAATCAATAAAAGTGGTCAAAATTTTATATAATCAAATGCCCATCTGGAATACATGAAGACTTCGATCAATTAGATGAAAGATACCATATTTATTTATTTTATTTGTCCAGAACATATCAGGAGGTTTGAACTGAACCAAATGCTGTCAGACACTTTCAGAAACTTTTAATATCAAGATTCATTACAGGTTTGGATCACATCCCTCTTGTACCATCTCTCATTAGGTTTTATTGGATGGACATTTTC
>NC_060161.1:32994844-33019844 GCF_021292245.1 Micropterus dolomieu
CCTGTACTTGGCCGCATTCATCTTTCCCTCGATTGCAACCAGTCGTCCTGTCCCTGCAGCTGAAAAACACCCCCACAGCATGATGCTGCCACCACCATGCTTCACTGTTGAGACTGTATTGGACAGGTGATGAGCAGTGCCTGGTTTTCTCCACACATACCGCTTAGAATTAAGGCCAAAAAGTTCTATCTTGGTCTCATCAGACCAGAGGATCTTATTTATCACCATCTTGGAGTCCTTCAGGTGTTTTTTAGCAAACTCCATGCGGGCTTTCATGTGTCTTGCACTGAGGAGAGGCTTCCGTCGGGCCACTCTGCCATAAAGCCCCGACTGGTGGATTGCTGCAGTGATGGTTGACTTACTACAACTTTCTCCCATCTCCCGACTGCATCTCTGGAGCTCAGCCACAGTGACCTTTGGGTTCTTCTTTACCTCTCTCACCAAGGCTCTTCTCCCCCGATAGCTCAGTTTGGCCGGACGGCCAGCTCTAGGAAGGGTTCTGGTCGTCCCAAACGTCTTCCATCTGAGGATTATGGAGGCCACTGTGCTCTTAGGAACCTTAAGTGCAGCAGAAATCTTTTTGTAACCTTGGCCAGATCTGTGCCTTGCCACAATTTTGTCTCTGAGCTCTTCAGGCAGTTTCTTTGACCTCATGATTCTCATTTGCTCTGACATGCACTGTGAGCTGTAAGGTCTTATATAGACAGGTGTGTGGCTTTCCTAATCAAGTCCAATCCGTATAATCAAACACAGCTGGACTCAAATGAAGGTGTAGAACCATCTCAAGGATGATCAGAAGAAATAGACAGCACCTGAGTTAAATATGAGTGTCACGGCAAAGGGTCTGAATACTTATGACCATGTGATATTTCAGTTTTTCTTTTTTAATAAATTTGCAAAAATTTCTACATTTCTGTTTTTTTCTGTCAAGATGGGGTGCTGAGTGTACATTACTGAGAAATAAAATGAACTTTTTTGATTTTTGGAAAATGGCTGCAATGAAACAAAGAGTGAAAAATTTAAAGGGGTCTGAATACTTTCCGTACCCACTGTATATACTTAACCTCACACATATACATACTTAACCTCACACATATATACTTAACCTCACACATATATACTTAACCACACACATATATACTTAACCTCACACATATATACTTAACCTCACACATATATACTTAACCTCACACATATACATACTTAACCACACACATATATACTTAACCTCACACATATATACTTAACCTCACACATATACATACTTAACCACACACATATATACTTAACCTCACACATATACATACTTAACCACACACATATATACTTAACCTCACGCTGTGGGTGGACGTAGAGTAAAATTCTCAGTGCCGCGCAGGGGGTAAACCCAATTGCGATGGCCTTAGAGGGCGAAGCCTATACGAAATAGAACATCCCCAACACAGCAAAATGAGAAAAAAACAGGCAGGGGGCAGGTTCTTTGCAGATACAGACCCCTTTCTCTTACTGTCTTACTATTATTATGCACCAAAATACCAAAACAAGTTCGCTTGTTGCACAACAAGTAATATTTTATAATTTATTTTATTTTTAAGTAATGTAAAATCAGACGTTGAACACCCCATATAAACAAAATGGCACGATCCTCGTTTCACTCTGAAGCTTCACTGTGAGACTGACAGTCGAATGAGGCTCCGCCCATCGAAGCATCGAGTCTTCAACTATTCGAGGTCAGCTACTTACCCTTCTTCACACTGTGAACTTTTGCACATTCTTTAGTCAATATTTTCAACATCCCTGTATTGTAATGTAAGTACTAAGTGTTTAAAGTGAAGTATTATGAGAAGTTTAGAGCAGAACAGTATGTCACGATGATCACAATAATAACTCAAGCCCATAAAATGCACAAGAAGAAAATTTTTTTTTGCCATCTAGCCTACAACTTGGTGGCATCTGACTGCAATACAAAGTAGCAAATGCTTTGTTGGTGTTGTTTTTTTTAAACACATTGCACTTCAGTGTCTTCCATCTCATAATGTTTCAGGATAACTCAAACTAATTTTTAAGACCAGACTACAGCTGACCTTAAACTACATTTCCTATTGTTCCACCAAAACAATCTCAATTCTCTATCAAGTCTGACTCAGTATTTAACATTCTGAGGGTTTCAATATTAATGACATTAATATATATATATTAATGTCATTAATATTGAATATATATATATATAATATATATATAATATTAATGACATCTCGTTATATTTGATGAATATAAACATACATTTTTGCGTAACAGTTTTTTTTTCTCTGTATCACTGTGATCTGAATGGATTTCTTCTCCTGTGTTTGTCTCTAGCTGAGTGTTTTGTGGATAGGCTGATAAAGTTAAAGACAGCACCACCTAGTGGATAGATGGATGTACTGCAAGCTGCTGTACTGCTGGTTTAAAAAAGCTTCATGTTTTCTAATTTTTGCTTTTAATAAGAAAAACTCATTATAATAAAGAACTATGTGTTACCTTAAAAATGTTGAGTGGTGGTGATCGTTGAAGTATTTACTGCAACTACAGATTAAACAGTTCCTTAAATATTTCCATTTACACAATGAATACTACTATTGTGTTCATTCATTGTTTCCTATTCAAGGTGTTCTCAACAAAAATTGGCTGCTCTGTTTAACTGTTTAATCCAACATAAAGCATGAATTATCACCACATGACGTGGGACATCTTTTACCCAATTTCTAGTCATTTAATAATGACGTTCTGCACTAATTTTTGGAATTCATGGTTTTAAAAGCTCAGTTATCTGAAATACTTTCACTCATTTTTCAATAAAAAAGTATAATTCATGTATTATTTTGACTGTAGACCAGATAAAAACATATCACAGACCAGGATACTGTTTTGAAATCATGTGTATCATGTGATGTATTAGTCCCAAAGTCCCATTTGGTGGATGCTGTAAGCCACATTGGTTTTACTGAGAAAGAATATTCAACTTATTTTGAAATGAACATTTATTTCAAAACATATAGATAGATGGGGGTGTATGGGGACGTTTCCCATCTGTTGGTTGAATATAATATAGTCTCACATATAGTCAGTTTTGAACAGGAATGTGTTATTATCAACAAAAACAGACACCAATTAGAATAATAAATAAATAATAAATACAAAAGTTCCACCAGAGTGTGTCAGAGATCGGTGCAAAATAGAGTCCCATTCTGTTACCAGAACAGAGACCCGAGTCGACATGAAAACCATGTAAAGACTGACTTTCACCTCCTTCTGGACCTCCTTTTATAGCTCTGTTTCTTGGCTTCACATCATCTCTTGGCTCTCTTTCCTACTGCACCTGAATCTGGGAAAGTCCCTGACTGCCTGCTCCTCCTCTCTGTGTCCTCTGCATGCACTCTGCTTGATCATGTAATTTCTTCCATAACCTGACTTTTGTGGAATAAACTGGTGTTTTTGTGCTCTGTGCTAGAAACAGGACATTCTTACTGTGATGGACACAAAATCTGCTTCTATATTTTCCTTTGCAGGTATTTTTGATGCTGCCTCACTGTGTTCCCTCCCTTTTCTCCCAAAGCACACAAACTTGCTCACACACACACATGTGCTACTGTTGAGCCTGGGCAGTTAGATACAGAAAGGAGCACATACACTCAGAGCTATAGAGTTTTAACACTGTGATCCTAACTTTACACTATAAAATAACACTTTAAATGATGACAATGTAGACCACCATTGCTCCAGTAATTAATTATAACAATTTAGGCTATAATGCTCCAAAATAATTCACAACAAATGCCAGAGATGAGTAAAGTTTGAATAAAACCATTAAAAATCAATAAAAGTGGTCAAAATTTTATATAATCAAATGCCCATCTGGAATACATGAAGACTTTGATCAATTAGATGAAAGATACCATATTTATTTATTTTATTTGTCCAGAACACATCAGGAGGTTTGAACTGAACCAAATGCTGTCGGACACTTTCAGAAACTTTTAATATCAAGATTCATTACAGGTTTGGATCACATCCCTCTTGTACCATCTCTCATTAGGTTTTATTGGATGGACATTTTCACTAGGTGCCCCAACAATTATAATGAACAGTATTATTTAACAGTATTGTAGCTGAAGCTCTTTGAGATCTATTTCATATACCTGTCTATTTATTGTACCCGAACAAACAGGAGATATAACACAGACCAGCTTGTTTCAATGCTTCTTGAGATTTTTAATTTTGCATAAGAGAAGAAAGAACAGTTCACTCTGCAGAATAAAGTTGTGCTAAAAGCTTACTTTTCATTACACATTCAGTCTGCTCGTATTTAAGAGACAGAGACAATCCAGCTGCTGTTTATGTCACTTGTCACTTCATTCCTTTAGTAGCGTTACAGCGATAGAGAAGAAATAAAGATGTGAAATGAGATATAGAGCCTTCAGGTCAAATACGAGACTTGTGGCGTAAAGACAGACAAGTTTGCTCGCAGACACACAAACAGAAATTGATCAGTGTCTGTGCTTTTGACACGTTATCCATGCTTTTATCAGACGTTTCTGGCACAGACATACGGGAGGTGAACATCACACCAAGTGTCATCCCAGCACTTCTGATCTGCAAGAACCAAAAACACAGCAGACAGTCATCCTGGGATATATAGTCAGCACCTCTCGCAGTTACAGGCAGAAACTCCTAACTGTTGTCATCACAACGCCACAGTTTTTATAACTGCATTAATAGGCTACTAATAAATCTAAAAACCAATAGTACATTTACTCAAGTTCAGTACCTAAGTATTAGGTATTTCATTATTTTATTATTTATTCATGCCACATTGTACTTCTGTTCCACTACATCTCAGAGGGGAAAAAGTAACTTCATTATCTGACAGCTTTATTTAGGAGTTACTTTATAAATCAGGATTTTTACAAATGGCTACTACTGAAAAGGTTTAAGTCATTTTTCCTGTAAAAACATTTGATGGTTTCAGCTTTTAACATGTGAAGATTTAGATTTTATTTATGTAAATAAGTAGAATTGTAATGTTTGTTAATAATGTTGAGGTTTGGACTGTTGGTTGGACACAACGAGCTTTGTGAAGGTCTCACTTTGGATTCTGGTTAACTGTGACGGCATTTCTCGCTATTTTAATAAGTTTTGCAAACCAAACGATCAATGAATTAATGGAGAAAATAATCAGCTGATTAAAACAGAAAAACAATTTTCATTATTTGCAGTCCGATACAAAATAATTAAAATGAGCAGTAAAATCCTGCTTTTAAATAAATGCGTGAGTAATAATAATCTAAGGATTAAATCATAGTTAGTTATTTTATTGAAGTAAAGGATCTGAATACTTAAATGTTGTAGTATAATACCAAGTATTGGTAATATTCATTCATTCATATTTATCCGGTACCAATCATACACTGAGCTCTGAAGAAAATAATATAAGTTATAATTTACCTGAATAATTCATTTGCAGACAGTTCTGATGACCTCTACCGTTACTAGGCTCTCCAGGACACCAGTTGGTGAAGTCATAAAGAGTACCGTCACTCCAGAACCAACATTGGTTCTTTAATACAGAAGAGAATATTTTATGTATAAGAATCAAGACAGTCATTCCTTAAATAAATTATTGTTGCACACTATATAAAAACAATTAAAATACCTGTTGTGCATCAGACCCTCCAATCCATGCTTCTCTTTGATAATGAGTGGCGCTCAAGATCATCGTCTGAATCTGATGGTACTCCTCGATGTTGTGTACAGATGCAAGGTGTCCACCCATGGACATACAGTTTTTCTACAGCGGAGAAAGAAGCAAAGATAGTAAATGATGCAAATTAGTGTAGAAAGTTTTGAACAGATGTAGTGTAGAAGCTTCACTGAATAAAGATAATCCTGATCACCTCAGCCACAGCCCAACTCAGGGATCGTGGAACGTAGAGGAAACAGCGACTGTTGAAAGCAGTCCAACCCTCGGGACAAGACGTGGAATTTATGACAACATGACTCTCTCCTGAAGTCAAACAGACAAGAAGTAGTAGATGCAGTATGTCTGTTTATTTACAGGAGAACATCATGACAAAGTGTATTTTAGTATAATTCTGATAAAGTACCCAATGACCTGTTGTGAGCGAGTTGGTCCAGTTTCCGGCCTCTGAGTCTGGAAGAGCTGCACAGTTTGACACAGCAGTTACTGATAGGGCTGAACGATTTTGGAAAATAATATAATTGCGATTTTTTTAACCAATATTGCAATTGCGATTTAATATGCGATTCATTTTTAAGTTCTTTACCTTCTATATTATTCAAAATGGACAAGCAGTAAATCAGTATATGCTATGACAAACACAATATTAGCTAGATAGAACTACACTGTTCTTTTTTGTGTTATGAGGTAGAATTATTATTATGAGCAATGGTGGAGAAGATATATCAAATTATAATATGAGAAAGATAATTTGAATCAAGTCATGGCATCAAACAATCAGGTCGGCCTACCTACAGACCACAAGAAAAACGAACTAATGCACAGTGTGTTAATAAAGTAAGTGCTCAATACAAAACCCACAGTTCAACCAGCAATTAATGAGTCCTTATTTCAGTTCCAATCTCCTAGTCCATCTTTCTGTATCCCAGTAAGCAAACAAAGAATACTCAGTTTGAGGTTCAATTCAAAATTTGGCTAACGAAAATAAAACCAAGTGTCGCCTCTCGTGTTTAATAGACAAGCTTAGTAATTCTCCGACAACACCGGAGTTCACCCGCAGCCCGCGGGTGGTGGCTGCTACTTTCATTCCCTGTGTGACACTAAAGTTTATGTAGTGTCAGTTTTTGTCGAGCTTAAGCCATTGTACAACAAGAAGGCAAAGTACAGCGTAACGTGGCACTGCGGAAAGCAGACTGCTTGTTCATTTCGGTGTCATGTGACCAGAGTGTAATCTCAGCCTTTGCGATTAGAAAATCTCATTTTATTAACTCGCGATAATATCGCAAATGCAATTAATCGTTCAGCCCTAGTTACTGATTTAAGTTGTCTGCTGTTTTCATTGTATATTTATGAACACATATCATTGCTTTCTCTGTACATGCAGTAATACTCATGTCTCATATATGTGATTACAAGAGGGCACCATTACAAATGTAAAGAAATATTGACTCACCTTGGACAACAGTTCCCTCTGTCCCAGGTCCATCCTCTGCATCTGGAAGAGCTGGAAGGACATTTTGACCCACTAGTGAGTTCATGTCTTCATCTACCCTTGTTGCTGTGTATAGACACATAAATATAAGCTGTCTCTCGTTCCAACACAGTCTCACTCCCTACTCGTCAAATGTCTGACGCATGGTCAAGGCCCTTTGTCGTCGCTTTTTAAAGACTTGGGTAGCCCTTTTGCATCAATTATTGACGTTTAGGGACCCACAGTCAAGTTAGCAACGCTTAGCAACAATAAATATGCAATATCCGGTTACACTTTCAAGATAAAACGTAACGTTTCGATACTGTGACTGAGAAACGCGCATAATTAAAGTCGTGAAACGTTGCAGTTTCGTTAGGTTTAGGCACAGAAAGTACTTGGTTGGGTTTAGGCAACAAAACTACTTGGTTAAGGTTAGGAAAAGATCATGGTTTGGGTTCAAATAGCTATGTATGTCAATTAAGACTTAACTAACGTTAATGTCAATTTACCTCACTCGCCTAAATAAAAACATTTAATGTTTTGTTTCGCACGGGACACAAACCCTGTTCTCCTGCTTCAAGGTCCAGGTTCTGGCCCTCTATCCACCCCAATCACCTCCTTACTTCGTCTTTTCACTTAAATATCATACTTGCCTTTACCATCAAAAACTGACACAACAGGGCTTCCCTCAATACGTCGAACTATGACGTCAAAGGGATCCCTAGTGCGTCACAAACTGACGGTTATGGCTCTTGACCAAGCGTCCATATGTGACGACTTGGGAGTGAGACCGGGTTGCTCGTTCACACTCACTCACATATGGAGTAATACTCACCAGCAGCTCTGGTCAGAGCCATCATGGCACAAAGAAGTGCAGACAGAGTCAGCGTCTTCATGGTGGAGATGATGCAGATGTTGAAGATGATGATTACCTTTAATAAAGACAGACAGGGACATGTTAGTAATACTTCTCTAGGGAAGAGACCACCTGTAGTGGCAGTCAGGTCAATATATAATGACAGCTTGTGAGCAAACCTGCTGCAGAACGATCTTCTCTTCTTCCTTCTCAGCGTCTGTAGCTTCAGTCGTCCTGAACCAGAGAAACACCAGCTCTTATATACAGTTACAGATGGATCTTACCAGGAACCGAGAACACAGTCACTTATCTTGCCACCTCTTAAAACCTGCAAAAACTGACACATACACTCACACCACCAGAGCTGTGAAATGTGATAACTAAAGAAACTGCGGAACTCAAAATATTAAACGACATATGTGACTTGCCTGCAATTTATAAAATTACCAATAATGGGCATTGTGTCTGTTCACTGATATTTACGTAGAGAGTGTTGTGGCTGCACACCGATCCGTTTTATAATGTCTTAAGGGAAAAACTTTTCAGAACAGCCAGCCATAATATCTTCTATTACAACTAACAACTACAACGAAAGGAGTCTCTGTCTGTATGTTCTTCTTTTGATTTTCTTGACAACCGGCCTGCTCTGAACCAGTGGCGTGGGGTGGGGTAAATTTTTGGGGAAGCCAAGTGAGAGGGATACGGACAAATGTCATTTTTTGAGCTTCGAAGCTTTGATAGAAAAAGAAGCTTCGCCGCTTAGTAAATATAATTTAAATGTTATTTAATATAAAATATTAGTCTAACCTCAATATAAACGAGGTCCTTCTTTTCATTGTCAAGGAATTTCAGTTGCTTGGTCTAGCGCTGAAGAAAGGAGGTAGATGCTGCTGGGCTCCAAACAGTTGCCATCTGCTCGATCTCCGTGATGAGGGTTTTCTTCGATTCTCTGATGGCAGGGCTGTCATCCTCCTCCGGTGACAGGTGGCGTTTCTTCAGGTTGAAGACCATCGGCACTGTTGCACATACGTTTGCCTCCTGTGACAGTAGTTCTAGTTAGACAGTAGCCCCAGTACTTCCGCTGTTTCCTGTGTCCGTTGGTCTGCTGTCAGGTCCAGGGTGCAATCTCCTTTCTTCGTGAAGCTAAGATCTGACAAAACAGCTGTCTCTGGCCATCGATGCTCCGCCAGTCGGTTAAGCATTTCACACAGTGAGTAGCGACGTCTTGTAATAGTTTGTGCTCTAACGTTCTGCTTGGGGTGAATGAGGTAGAGCGGGTTGGCCGTTAATCGGAAGGTCGGCGGTTCAATCCTTGGCTCCCCCTGGTTGTGTGTCGAAGTGTCCTTGGGCAAGATACTGAACCCCGATTTGCCCCTGGCGGCTGTTCCGCCAGTGTATGAGTGAGTGTGAATGTTAGTTTCTGTTTGAGCACTTAGGCTCAGTGTATGAATGTGTGTGACTGGTGAATGCAGATGTAGTGTAAAAGCGCTTTGAGTGGTCGAAAAGACTAGAAAGGCGCTATACAAGTACGGAGCATTTACATTTGCTGCGTTTGTTTCTCTTTCAAGGCAGCTGTAGCTTTTGTGCTTTTTTTGAAGTGTCCCACGCGATTCCTGGCAGCCGATACTGTGCGATGTATTCTGTACTCTTTTAGAGCTGTATTTATGCACAGCTGTAGCGAGTGTCCTGAGCAGCAGACCCCTTGAACGTTGCCCCATTTCTCTGGTTCTTTCTTGAGTTTCTCAGTGCACATTTTCATATTGCAGGCATTGTCATGAGCAACAGCTACTCGCTTATAATTTGGAATAGCGAAGGCGTCCGTCGCGACTCTAAGCTGTTGTGCAATGTTGCCTCACAGAACGACACCAGAAAGTTCCCACTCTGTAGCTATAAAGTGACATGTGACGGCCATGTACGCCTCCATACTCACCGTCGGCCAAATGTCGGTTGTGAAACTTCAGGCCGTTGCGTTTTCAACAAGAGCAAAAACTTGGTCTCGCAGATCGCTGTACTTAAGAGACAGGGCGTGTGAAATACTGTAGTGTTTTGGGACAGTGAATGTGGGCTCCATCGTATTAATTAGACTTCAGCATGTTGTCCTCTCTTCGAGGTGAACTGAAGTGTGACATTCGGCACATGTCGGTGTAAAAAAAAAAAATCTAATCCCAAAATTGAAAATCGATTATGTAGGCCCACCCTACGAGCAAATATTCAAATATAGGGGATGTCCTTTTTGGAGGGCAATTATCTAATGTATTGTGCTATTACAGTGCAGGGTATAATTTTACACAAAACTGAATCGTACTTTAAAGATGCGCACTATCTGTTATCACTACACACGCTGAAAGTTGCATTTACCGACACGTACGCTCTCTCACCCCAAATAGCATACATAGCCCGCTGCTGATGGTGCACAGTAAAAACAGGCTACTGTCAAAAATTAAAGAAGCATTCACAACCTCAATCAGAAGACTTTGAAGTTTTACATTTGCAAATTAGCAATGGTGCATTTATCAAATAGGCCTACAAACTTATTATTTAATGCGTATTTAATGTCCATAACACAACATTACTCAAGAATAACAACCAAGTACCAGACCAAACAATTATTCAGGTAACCTGGCACAGTGCGCTGTGGCAAGTGCTGTACGTGGTGCTCATTATCTATGCGTACACAACCGCAGTAAAAACAATGAGATTACTTCAATGGACTATTCATTCACAGCTACATCCAGGCAAGCAAAGCAAAACAAACAATGTCACCACACACATAGCTGCAGTTCAGTTAAGTTCAGAGAGAAGAAGGTGATATTTCACTCACCCTATTTGAAAAGGAAGGCCATTCTCCTGTCTGTCATGGAGGTGAAGGGGTCAATAACAAAGTTATGGAATTTCCCACTGGCTTTTAGATCCTCCACAACAAGTCAACTGAAGTTTGGATAACAGCTCGCCACTCTGTCTGGATATAGTTTTACTCATTAAACGTCCAAAACCCCTTTTTCCTCTCCAGGCCAGCTCCAGTTTTGCCGTTGGTCTTCCATCAGATTTAATCTTAAATTGCTGCTGTAGTGGTAGTTTAGTAAAACTATTTATTATAACTAAAAACTCCAAATCTCCATCCTCCATAACTGGAGGACTGCTAAAGTTGCTAACTGCTCCCGTTATTTCATCTGAATGACGTTGATTGCATGCTGTCTGGCTTCACGCTGTTTCACTTATTGTAAAATACTGAGAAATGGGGAGATGACAGCAACAGCACATAACATTTATCGCAATTATAAACATTTTGATTTTTATTAAAATGATTAATAGAGTCTGATTAAAAACAGGGGAAGCCTGGCTTCCCTTGGGCTTTGGGAGAAAACGCCACTGCTCTGAACAGGCACTGCCGCAGGTTATTCAATGTTTAACAGTAAGATATGTCTGTATGTCTGTACCTCAGCAACAAGCTAACACATGAAGTTCTTCAACAGTGAGGGCATACTAACACCAGTATACATAGAAAGAACATACTTATATATTATAAATTCACACACAAATTCCCTCTTGCCATTCAATTGCACTAGAATATATAACTTTATCATATACATCAGTGAATACAAGCCTTTTGGGTTTAATTATACATAATTAGACAAAAAATTTAAGGATTTGCTGTTTTTGTGGAATCTGAGTTTCGTGGTTACAAGGCAAGCAGGGGAAGAGATCTTCTTAAATGGAGGTGTCATCGTAAATAAACTAGTGATATGTATCAAATAAAAATTAAAAACTAAAAACTAAGCAAGGGTGTAAGTTCCTGTTTACTCTGAATTGCTGCACCCCGGCCTCCCTCCCCAGTGTTTCTCTCACCCTAAAGCATGGTGTGAAAGAACTGAAACCAATGCTTCTATCACTTGTCTATCACTTTAACAGAGATAGGGAAGTAAAAGTAAATACATTTTCCATTACACGCTCAATAAAAATTTTTAACCTAGGTCCAAGACTGTGGGCCTCCCCTCAGACAAAGCTTGGAAAAAGGCGCCACCTTACTTCCCTTTAATTTACTTGGTTAGTTATTAAAGTCCAGATGCCTAAGTGATCAGGATTATGTTATTTGATCACATACACACTCGAGATAATATTGCTGTTTGACATAACTTCAGAATACACCAAATACATAAAAAGAGCTCTGTCCTAAGGCATTTATTGTTTTTCACTGTAGGTAGGAAAGACTTACCATCTCTTAACTATCTCTTTAACCAAATTACACTAATGTAATAACTAATTTAATTTTGTCCCCTGAGCCTCCCAATAGTGGTTTATCCCTTTAGTAGGTCTAAACCAGAGGTGGAAAGAGTACAAAAATATTCTTCTTAAGTGAAGGAACAACTACTTTGATGAACTTTGATGAAGTAAAATTACCGGTATAAAAATCTGCTCAAGTAAAAGTAAAAAGTAGCTAATTTAAAATTTACTCAGAGTAAAAGTTACTTTTTTAACCTCCTAAAATAACTTATCTATATTGATTGAATATCTTATTTATACATATACTTATTTAATTAAATTGCAGTCTTTTGCGATTTGATAAGGGAAGAAAGCCATATGACACTTTCAATTTTAGTTTGTTTGACAGATACTTTGCCAAATCAATGGCGAAAAACGAAGTGTTATAATGAGAAGTTTGAGAATCTTTTTGTTTCATCAGGAAACTGTGGCGGCACAAATTAGACTCTGGCAGACCGCACTGGACTGGGAAAACAGGAAACACTAGACTATACATGAAGTCATATCCCTTTTTACATTCAATCAGGTGGTCATTTTAATGGGATATCATAAGCATTAGTATAATAAATAACTAGTTACCAGCAAGTTGCTAATGCCAACCAACACTGTCATGCACCAATGTCTTTTTGGCTATTTGGAGCAAAGCATCTTACTAAACTACAAAAACTTATTTTTAACCACCAATGGAAGTAGGCTATTATTTAACTGACCTCCACATCAAGGACTACATTTGTTCAAGGCCACACATTTTTCAAAAACATTTGTAATTGTCATATTACTGTTTAATATGTTCAACTTTTGCAAAATGAACGTTTTTATTAGCTTATTTCAGTGTGAACAGAATCTTAAAAACATGTTAGGCCTAAATCCATAATGATAAATCTACATAGGCTAAACTAGAAAATGCTCTCAGACCGCAGCCAAGGAGGCTGTTCACTGACGAGTGATGGTTAAAATCTGTCATTGTAAATGTAACTCTGATTGGCATTAATTAACCATGTTTGAAGCTATGCAGCTGCACTGTCATTGTAACATTAGTTAGGCTACTGGTGGTAACAGCAGATGCCTTTTAATACCACAGGGCACAGCTGTCTGGGGCAGCTAAACAAACTATTGTCGGGCAGTTATTGGTATTTTTCATAATTATGTGAGCTGACTTTATGCTGCACACAGCATGAGTCTGCGAACAGCGAAAGTGAAAGGAGTTGGTTAACTTACCTGTCTGAGGAGGTGGAAGGATGCAGTCTGTCGTCTGCAGCTCTTTATCAAACCGCTCACTGTGTCTGCTGCTCCTGACTGTTGCATTACCCACTGCAATATTTCAAACTGGTCCGCTGTCTGAAAACTGTTGAAAATGACGGTTATCTTGTTGTGTAGACGCATTGTAGCGGTCTGCACGACAGCGGTCAGCGCTGATCTCACTTACACACAGATTGCACTTCCTGTGACGTCTTCACAATAAAAGTCAACTCTTGTTTCGCCAGTTAATTGCATCTAATGTGAAGCTGCAGCAGCAGGAAGTGTTCGGTTTGCATTAACACTAACTTAAAATAGCATTTTTCACAGCTCGTACTGCATCATGATAAAGTTGTTCTCTGCACTCTTGCACACAAAGTGGTCGCGAGTTTTTCCTTTACTCAGTAACGGATGTGATTGAAAATGTAGCGAAGTACAACAGGCCTACTTTAAACAAAACATAACAACTTAAGTAAAAGTAAAATTACAGATTTTTAAAAATACTTACACACAAAAATGCTACTCAATTACAGTAACGAGAGTAATTGTAATTACTTCCCACCTCTTGTTTAAACTGTGCTGTCCAATGCCACAGACTCTTTGCATGCCAACTCTATTCAGCTGTTCAGCAATTCGGACTCCCTGCCAGTTCAGGGCCCGGAGACCCAGCTAGCCAGCTTCACAGAGACTGCTATCCAACTCACCAGAGATCCAGCTGGATAGCATCCCGCAGACTCAACTGATCAAGACTCCAGAGACCCCCAGCTTCACTAAGTTTCAGCTGTCTGGCTCTCCAGAGACTTTGTTACCCAGTTCCCTAGAGATTTTTCTACCCTGCTCCTGGCTTGCCCTGGGCCCTTGCCATACATCTGTTCCTGGTGCCCAGTCAGCCGCCTAGCCAACTCCTCCTCCTCATTTCCAGTAGGTGGCCTGGCAGACTTCTACTCCTCATGGCCAAACGACGGACCAGCCAACTCCTCTGCCTGCTGAAGCAGTCAACACCTTATGACTTCATCTCCAGTGCCGCAGCAATTCCCTGAGCCAGAACTGCAGTTTCCTCTTCCTGCTGAGCTACAGCAGCTTGCTGTCACTGCTGAGCTGGAGCAAACCCTGAATTTTTTGGATGGCTGCTACTACCTGACTCTGCTGAGCTGCAGCAACCTCCTGCACGTCACTGAGCCAAAACTACCTCTGGCCTCCCTTGAGCTGCTGCAAAAATATCCTGACTCTCTGAGCTTCAGGAATCTCCTCCGGTTTATCCAACCAGCCTCCAGACCTGCTGCCCTGTAGCAAGCCTTCAGGGAAGTTGCCATGCCGCCAGCCTCTTGTCTCAGACTCCAGCCATCAGACACTGGCCCTGTTCTTAAGTCATGTCGCTGGCCTCCTGCCCCACCTCCAGAGGGTTTCTGCCGGCCTCCTGAGGCATTCTGCTTTCGATGCCAGGCTCCTGAGGGATTTTGCCTTTGTCACCGGCTTACAGAAGATTTCTTCCTTCGCCCTTCGGTCCTGCCTCCAGGCCTTATGAATTCCTGTTCCCAGTACACTTCTTGGGACCTCCACCCACTCTTATTCAATAATCCCCCCCCCCCCATCTTTCTGTTTGTCATCTAATCATTCCCCATGTACAATGTTGAGCATCTCCATCTGTTTCCTGTGGATTATTGTGGATTTCGTGTTTTACTTCTCACCTGCCTTCATTGCCTGGAGTGACTGTGGATTAGTTTTTCCTTTTGGACAGCCTGCCTCATTTTGTCCAGGGATTTAATAAACATTTTGAATTGTACCTGTTCTGCTTTAGTCCCTTGTTCTGGGCCCGATCCCCTGTTTTTCTGTGTCAATGCCATGTCAAATATGACATTAAGTTAAGAGATTAACGCTCTCTGATCTAGTTCCTTACTCAGCAGCTCATCAAGGATGTCTCTGTACATTGCTGCATTCAACTTTCCCTCGATCCTGACTAGTCTCTCTATTCTAACAGAATAGACAGAGAACGTAAAACCGTACTGAGTTACACTTCACTGGAATTGGCTGGTTCAATCAACCCCTTGACTGTATGTTGTGTGTAGAATAATGAATACAAAGCGCATCTATGGCTTAATGCGGTCGTTTCTTATCTGGACAGGAACAGAATATATACCGGTCAAACAGTTGGCTCGCTTTACGCAGCTCACACACAGCCCACTCGGCCATGTCTCTCATGAACTGACAACGTTACAGAAACTCTAGTTACAAATACAATACTACAAAACGATTTACCAGGACAGGAACCGAATATGTACTTTTTTAGTTATACAGTTGGCTTTAGGCAACTCACACACAGCACACTACAAAAGAACAGCAGGTTACTTTAGCACCAATGCTAGGCAGCATAGAGCATGCATTTTGTGGTTACTTAAAACCAGGGATGTACTGCGACTGAAATTCAGCTTAGGACTTTGAGACGGAGAGGCAGTTATTTTATTACCAATAGTGGTTTTGTGGTATAAAGTGAATCAGGAAACTTTTAGTTGGTTTAAACAGGCCAACACTTTGTTGATCAAGATCAGGTCAAGCAAGCCTGTGCTGGACCCTTAAGTCACAATATACTGCTAACTATAGAGTGCAAATAGTCACAATTGCTCAATGTTTTTAAAATATGTAATGAAAACCTTAGTAATCAAATGCAGTCACATAAAACAGAGCAGTGGTGTACAGTAGGCCTACTGCATGAGAAGAACATCACTCAGTAATAACAATGATTGTTTTACCAGTCAGCCTCGCCAGGTCATTTTTCCGCGGCCCCAAATCTGACTGTATCGCAGAATGTAACTCAACAACATAAAAACGCAATGCAAAAATGCAATAATCCTCATGACGCAGCCTGTCTCGCAGGTCTTTGGAGAACACTGGCCACTCAAAATAACATTACTACATTTTGTTTGAAGTTCACATAGCCTGCCTGCACTTAGAGAGAGAGAGCGGGAGAATGCATTGCTCACAGCTTCAGCTCTTGTCAGAGACTGCTGAACTGTCCCCGGCAAAGTAGGAATCAAAACATTTATATGTAAATGTCGGTCAGTGTCTAATCAATGTATTTGCTACACAAACAGTTAACAGTCCGCCGAGAATAACATAGCAAGAGAATAACATGACACACCTGACCGCGATACCTGTATATATACCTGTACCTGTACCTCTGATGAAGTACAGTCCCATACAAGCTCTGTGTCTGTCAGACGGTCTGAAGGGGCTCGATTTATTTTGTGATTTTAATATGCAAATGACACATTTCTTAGCGTGGCTTAACAAAAATCAGCATACAGAAATTTGCTGTTGTCTGTAACTTGAGGGGTTTTTGTAACTAATTCCAGTCATTGGCAGCGGAGAACTGGAAGGAGTGGCGGCTGAAGGTGGTGTGGGATTTTGGGGTGACCAGAGAGATGTACTTGCTTGAGCGGACGCTGCGGGTGGGTAATGATATAGACAACAGTGAGCGTAGATATAGGGGGCTTTGCCTAACAAGCACTTGTAAATAAGTTGGTACCAGTGAGTTAGGCGTCGAGTGCGTAACGACGGCCAGCCAACTAATGCGTAGAGGTCGCAGTGGTGGGAACTGGGATTGCTTTGGTGATAATCTGAGGTTGAGGGCATTAAGCTTTGAAAGAAGGAGGTGGTATCTCAGTTTAAGTCTCCTAACAGTAGAAACTCAGAGGATAGATGGGGGGCAATCAGTTAGCAAATGGTACTACTTGGGGCTGAGGGGGGTCTGTAGCAGACAACCACAGTGAGAGACTTATTTCTAGAAAGATTCAAACTGTTTGGGTATAGACCTGTCCAGCACGACTGAGCTCTGTAAGCTATCTCTGCAATGGATTGCAACCTCTTCCCCGTTCTATCTTGACGAAAGATGTTATAGTTGGATATAAATACTTAGGTGGAGTTCCTAAGACAAGATTCAGAAACGACCAGGATATAGGGGTTAGCTGACTGTGCGAGGGCGTTGAATGAATCAAATTTAGGGAGCAGACAACAAATATTAATTTGCAGGAAACCTAGACTTTTATGGTTGCAGAAAATCAACAAATGTTAGCTGGGGCGTAGGTATAGCACTGGGGGTTACATGGCCTGGGTTTAACTCCACATCCCCTGAGGAGTACAGGAGGAGTAAGATAATAATATGGCTAAAGGCTATAAGAACAGGTCGCTTAGAGCGTTGGGTAGAGTGCATTAGAGGAGTGGACTTTTGGGCATGGTAATAAAGACTCAGGGTTGTATGGGCAGCCAGGGATATGGTAGGATGGGTATTAAGAGAGGGTAAACCTTGGTAATAAGTAATGGTGAAAGAGTTTGCATCTCTGGTGATGTTGGGCTAGAGCAGGTTTCTGACAATGTGGGGGTCAGGGGGAAAATTAACTGCCTGTATTTATTTTTTTTTTTAAGTTTAAATGCTGACTTTGTAGGTGCGGGCATACTGTACTTGCTGAGGCCCAGCAATGTTTTTAAGGTGTCCCTCATCTAGGCCTGTGTGTTTTTAGTATATACATAAATGCCAGTTTGTTTTTACTTGTTTAAGTTCAACTAAAAAGCCAAAGTCTTTGTTTGAATTTTAACTTTGTTTTTTGTTTGTATTTGTTAGCATACAGTTGTACAATTTCAGCCAGAACATTTTAAATGTGGCCTCAGAAGCCTGACTGACGTCCTGAGAAGACATTCTCAGTGTTGATAGCCTGTTTTTTAAACAATGTAATTACGTATTTGGACTTTGTTTTGAGGACCTCGTAAAATCACAAAATTCACAGTCAATGTTCTGCAGCCATAGGTTGTACATTCAGGTTAGAACAGAAGGGCATGCAGGTTTAACTCTGGGCTGAGGGTGAATGATGTAGATGATAACTAGGCTG
The DNA here is from genome assembly GCF_021292245.1 of Micropterus dolomieu. Taxonomy (NCBI): domain Eukaryota; kingdom Metazoa; phylum Chordata; class Actinopteri; order Centrarchiformes; family Centrarchidae; genus Micropterus; species Micropterus dolomieu. The sequence continues at coordinate 33,013,285 of NC_060161.1, forward strand.
CAAATAAAACATAGATATCAAAAACCAAATGAAATGAGCAACAATAAATACATCTATATAAGTAATCTGGATTCAAAACGTTTTATAAAGACACAGTACAGGCCTTTAGTTAAATCCTGCCACCTGCTGGTCGAAAGGGGGAACAGCTTGGTTAATCACGGTGGAAACCACATTAAATATTAATTTAATATTAAAAATATAGCGTTGACAGTAACAACTCTGCACACACAATCATTTCTTAGGTTAACCAACATTAGCCTACCAACTTTATTACACCAAGCAATGCGCTTAAAAAATGTGACTCTTGCTGTTTACATGAATAAATACACAATATTATATGCATGTAATCAACTGCTGTTGCTAACGTATTTCTCTCGGTCAAGGTTAATTAATTAATTAATTTTATTTAATTGCATCTAACATCACCCTGGTATAACGTTAGTTCTGCATAATGTTACAGATTTGACCGTTCTACAAGCTTGGCTTCACTTTTAATAGCCTATGTTTACTATTACTTCCGGGTCACCTGGCGTACCTGTCTTTCTTTTCTTAATGTCTATCTTCAAACGGAGAAATGAAAAAGGAATTTAAAAAAAAACAAAACCCCACCGTCATTTGAATTTGATTTAGTTTTTTTGATTCAGAAACCAAGAAACCAGAAACGTCCCTATTACTGCTTTCTGTTTCTTTATGCCCACGTTATTTGCCCCGAGAGTCACACTTGTGTACATCAATCCTAAGGCAAATGAAAGTATTGCCTGTAAGCTTATCCACCAAGTCCACGCCCCCAATATTATTCTTTGTGATATGAACCACTGTACACTGTCATCAATACTGAGAAACTTTTATCAGTATGTTACATGCTCGACCAGACACAATAAGACTGGATTTGTGCTATGGTGCTCGTCCGATCATAACTGTGTGCATTTCATCCCTGTATATCACACCGCCCTGAAGAGGGGCAAGGTGACAAATATGGCACATGTTTCATGTTTCATGCTTCACATGAGTCATGCTCTGATATTGATGAACTGATTGATGTTGTTAATAGCTGGATATCTTATAGTGAAAATAATGTTACAGGATTGTCCTATGTACAGGATTTTAGCAACCAACACTCTCAGCTCAGGAAAAGTCTCATGTGAACACTTTGTTTAATGAGCAGAGTGTGATCAAATGTTTTAAAGGTTGAAGACCCAGGAAAAGCCCCAGTCCTGATAATATTGCACCACCATAAGTCGTCTGCTCATAGTGTGCGCAGAGCAGCTAGCTCCTATTTTTAGTTATATTTTCCAACTGTCACTTACACAGCAGTAGAGTACCATCTAAATGGAAGAAGTCTATTGTGGTGCCAAGGGCAACCACCCCCAAGCCCTTAATGAGTTTAGGCCTGTGGCCTTAACTCCCTTGGTAATGAAGTCATTCGAAAAACTGGTCATAAAAGAGCTCTTCCCAACAAAACGACTGCCGAAGCCATTATGACAACAGACATATTAATAAGTTTGCTGACGAATCTGTTATTGTTAGCCTTCTCAGTGATGATGAAATTGTTTATGGTTCAGTTAACGATTTTGTTTCCTGGTGTCATTAAAATTTCTTAACTTAATGATACCTATACAAAAGATATGTGTGTTGACTTCAGACGTTCCCATCCAGCTACTCAGAGTAGTGTTGTCAAAGGACAGACAGTGGATAATGTCACTAATTTTAAATATTTGGGCACTATGATTGATAATCTCCTCAATTTTGATTTTAATACTGAATTGCTGTGCAAAAATGGCCAGCAATGGCTTTTTTGTTTAAGGAAACTCGCTAAAGCTGATAAAAGTAACGGCTATTCCCCCAGATAGTGTCCATCCTCTTAACTCTGAGTATACACTATTACCATCTGGCCTGCGCCTAAAAGCCCCTATCGTCAAAAAAAACAGAACAACCTTATTGATGTTAGGGGATTGTTGACGATGTTCATGTCAACAAGAGATTGGAGCAAATATGTATGGGTTTTAGAATGAACTGAGATGTATTATATCTTATCTGTGGTATTTTCTTTGCAGTAGTTATATTTTATCTAGTGTAAAAGTTGTGCAAAATATCATATCGGTAGTTTGGTATATTTGTTGTAATGCAGAATGTTAGTGGTGTGATTTATTGTAATAGGCCTACATATAGTACAGACCTACAGACTGAGACAGACACGTGGGATAATGGTGATGTATATCACACAATGTGTTTTTTGTGTGTGTGTGGGGTTTTTTTTAATATTATTTATAGGCCCTGGGTAGCAATAGGGGTCATTCATGGCCTGCTCCAGATAAGCTAGGACGACCACCAAAAAATATAAAACGATACAATAATACAATAATACAATGTTGACAAGTATGTGCAAAAGTTGGCAACATGAGCATAAAGCACAGTTGAGCGTTGTTGTAAAGTGTGGGGTCAGGAGAGTGTGTGTGAGTTTGGGTAGGGGGGTAGAGAGTGGGAGAGTCACTGACAGTGGGGACCTTGCTGAGGAAGCTCACTGCCATCAGAAAGAAACTGTTCCTGTGGCGAGAGGTTTAGGTCCTGATGGACCGCAGCCTCCTGCCAGAGGGGAGAGTCTGAAACAGTTTGTTTCTGGGGTGATAGGGGTCAGCTGCAATCTTTCCTTCACGCCTCAGAGTCCTGGAGGCGTACAAGTCCTGAAACGAAGGAATATTGCAGCCAATCAACTTCTCTGCAGAGCGAATGATACCAGATGGTGATGGAGGAGGTGAGGATGGACTCAGTGATGGCGGTGTAGAAGTGCACCATCATTGTCTTTGGCAGGCTGAACTTCTTCAGCTGCCGCAGGAAGTACATCCTCTGCTGGGCCTTCTTGGTGATGGAGGTGATGTTGAGTTCCCACTTGACGTCCTGGGAGATGATGGTGCCCAGGAAGCAGAAGTGGTGACTGGGGTGATGGGGGAGGGTGAGCATACTGCATACTGTGGTTGCCAGTAGTATGTAATATAGTCCAATAGTCCAAGTTTTTGGTATCACAATGATCTGAATGGATTACCTCTCCTATTTTTGTCATAGCTGGATGTTTTGCAGCACTGGCCAAAATTTTTAACCAGCATGCCTTATTTTTGGTCCAGAATGCATCATGTTAAGTCAGCGATGGACAGCGACGCATGAAGTCAAACGCACCTATTCACTACTGAATAGACTTTCATTGTAAAGCCGCCTACAGCACACCATGTGGTGACAAATGATATACTGCAGGAGGCTGTTGTCTGTTCTTAAAGAGGTGATATTATACTCATTTTCAGGTTCAAAATTTTATTTAGGGAACACCTTACCAGAACAGTTTTACACAAAAAACACCATATTTTACTGCACATTGCTGAAGCTCCTCTTTTCACCTTATGTGTATTTGTACGCTCCGCTCTTGAGCTACAGAGTGATGCATCTTACTTGTACAAAATCTTTGTTGGGAGTTGCGCACGCGCAGTTCCCAGGTAAGGACTATTAGCCAATCAGAAGCAGAGAAGGGCGGGTCGTAAGAAAAAAGGTAGTGTGATCCAAATCAAAGCCGCTTCAGAGTGAGACCGTAACCTAGAAGATTGTATAAGTTACTCACAAGTCCACAACCACACAACGTCATTGTTCCACATCTTACCATAAGGACTAAACGTTGAACTGTTGCCGGTGTTCTGACGATCTAAGCTGCCTTGCCGAAAAATGCTACCATAGCGCAAATCGATAGACTCGACTCTACTCGGCCCTGCTCCGTTTTCCATCGCAGATAGTACCCAGAGATAGTACCCAGAGGTAGTACCCAGAGGTAGTACCCAGAGATAGTACATAGCGGGCGGCTGGCCGCCCTCACAGGCTCCTCCTGCGGGTTGGCACAGGCTTCCACCGCAGACACTTGTGGAGCCCCTCAACTCCGAAAATATTCATCACATTTTTGTTCCGCCATCACTTCTCTTAAAACTGTCAATATTTAAAATCTACACAGCTGATTTCTCACCTCAAAACTTCTCAGAAGTGGATTTAGTGTTTAAATTCCAAACGAAAACTGTAAAATATAAAACTTTCTGTTGCTGTCTGGCACATGCAATGATGATGCAGTGAATAGTGAATATTCTCTCTGACCAGTCAGCAGTCTGTCGTGTTTTCACGTTACATTTTAGTATCCGTCAGCTCGCTTGGAACCTCGATGGAGGTGAGGTGATACGAAAAAAAGTACCTGGAAGCAGGTACAACATTTCTACAATGGAAACCCAAACAAAGGTGAGTGGAGCCAAAGGGCCTCCGCTCAGACTAGCTTTGTTTGAGGGCGTGCCTGACCCCGCTAGCCGCTTGGCAAGCTTTATGACGTCTTTTCATTGTGACGTCACAAGCACAGGAAGTGAAGGGCTGGACTATAAAGGAGCTGTTTTCAAGTGGTTCAGAGCAGAGCTGTCTGTGGGAGATGGGAACTCCCTTTGGGCTGGACTTTGGGCTTTTTCACTTTGCAAACCTGTTACATGCACAAAAAAGATATATAACTCAATAAAGGAGAGGGGAAAAGCCAAAAAAGCTTAATATCACCTCTTTAAAATACTGCTGAATATTCTGAATTTACACCCGTTCATTAAGTGAGAAAAACATCTTTAAACAATAGTAAAATATAGCTTGGCTTTAAAATAGCTTAATTTTTTTTTATAAATATTTGCTTTTAATAAAGAACAACTCATAATGATAAGGATATATTATTTAATTTTAAATAATATAAGCTTTTTTTCACCTCAGTGGTGGTGAGTCTTGAAGATTTGGACAGCACAACATTTACTGCAACTACAGATAAAACAGTTCCTTAGATATTTTCATTTATTAAATTAACCCTCCTATTGTGTTGGTTTCCTATGATGATTCCCAACAAAAATTATCAGGTCTGTTTAACTGTTAAGTCAAACAAAGCATAAATTATCCCCACCAACTTCATTTCATTATTATTAAGTTCTGCATTATTTTTGGAATTTATGATGTTCAGACCTCTGACATACAGTCCCCTCCAAAAGTATTGGAACAGTGAGGCAAATTCCTTTGTTTTTGTTGTTCACTGAAGACATTTGGGTTTAAGATCAAAAGATGAGTATGAGACAAGAGTTCAGAATTTCAGCTTTTATTTCCTGGTATTCACATCTAGATATGTTAAACAACTCAGGACATACAGTGCCACTGTTTGTATTAGACCACAGCACTCTTAGGTGAGCAAAAGTAAAGGAACAAATAATCTTAAAGTAAATAAATTTAATATTTGGTGGCATAACCCTTGCTTGCAATAACTGCCTCAAGCCTGCGACCCATCGACATCAAACTGTTGCATTCTTCATTTGTGATGCTATTCCAGGCTTTTATCTCAGCTTCTTTCAGTTCTTGTTTGTTTCGGGGTGTTTCTCCCTTCAGTCTCCTCTTAAGGAGGTGAAATGCATGCTTTATTGGGTTAAGGTCAGCTGACTGACTTGGCCAGTCTAAAACCTTCCACTTTTTCCCCTGATGAAGTCCTTTGTGTTGTTGGCAGTGTGCTTTGGCTCGTTGTCATGCTGCATGATAAACTTCCTCCCCATTAGTTTCAAAGCATTTCTCTGTAAATTGGCAGACAAAATGTTTCTGTACACTTCTGAATTCATTCTGCTGCGACCATCATCAGTTACATCATCAATAAATATTAATGAGCCTGTTCCAGAAGCAGCCATGCTCGCCCAAGCCGTGACATTACCTCCACCATGCTTCACAGATGAGCTTGTATGCTTCGGATCTTAAGCAGTTCCTTTCTTTCTCCACACTTTGGCCTTTCCAGCACTTTGCTAGAGATTCATCTTGGTTTCATCAGTCCATAAGATTGTGTTCCAGGACTTTTGCAGCTCATCTCTGTACTTCTTTGCAAATTTCAGTCTGGCCTTCCTATTCTGTCCTAGTCTATCCTTCCTGCTGATGAGTGGTTTGCATCATTTGGTGTGGCCTCTATATTTCTGCTCTCTGAGTCTTCTTTCAACAGTGGATTGTGATACCTTCACCCTGCACTGTGGAGGTTGTTGGTGATGTCACTTCCTGATGTTTTGGGGGTTTTCTTCACAGCTATCATGATATTTCTGTCATCAACTACAGTTGTTTTCCTTGGCCGACCTGTTCGACGTCTGTTGCTCAGTACACCTGTAGTTTCTTTCTTTTTAAGGACGTTTCGAATTGTTGTGCTTGCTCTGCCCAATGTTTGTCCAATGGCTCTGGTCGATTTTCCTTCTTTTCTCAGCTTGACAATGGCTTGCTTTTCTCCCACAGACAGCTCTCTGGTCTTCATGTTGGTTTATCCTCTTTAACAGGAAATGCAGTCTTCATAGGTTTGAACCAAGGATGAAAACTTAGACCAGTCATGCAGAGATATTTAATGTTTGGACAGTCAACCTAAAAGGCAACACCTGGGAAACAAGAAACATCTGTCAGTCACATGTTCCAATAGTTTTGCTCACTTGAAAAATGATTGGGTTCAAACAAAGGGTGGTTTGTCCTGAGTTGTTTAACACATCTAGATGTGAATACCAGGAAATAAA
>NC_060161.1:33019864-33027758 GCF_021292245.1 Micropterus dolomieu
TTAAGGAGGTGAAATGCAGCTCTGTTGGGTTAAGGTCAGCTGATTGACTTGGCCAGTCTAAAACCTTCCACTTTTCCCCCTGATGAAGTCCTTTGTTTTGTTGGCAGTGTGCTTTGGCTCGTTGTCCTGCTGCATGATAAACTTCCTCCCCATTAGTTTCAATGCATTTCTCTGTAAATTGGCAGACAAAATGTTTCTGTCCACTTCTGAATTCATTCTGCTGCGACCATCATCAGTTACATCATCAATAAATATTAATGAGCCTGTTCCAGAAGCAGCCATGCACGTCCAAGCCATGACATCACCTCCACCATGCTTCACAGATGCTTTGGATTTGCTTTGCAAATTTCAATCTGGCCTTCCGATTCTTCCTGCTGATGAGTGGTTTGCATCATTTGGTGTGGCCTCTATATTTCTGCTCTCTGAGTCTTCTTTCAACAGTGGATTGTGATACCTTCACCCTGCACTGTGGAGGTTGTTGGTGATGTCACTTCCTGATGTTTTGGGGGTTTTCTTCACAGCTATCATGATATTTCTGTCATCAACTACAGTTGTTTTCCTTGGTCGACCTGTTGGACGTCTGTTGCTCAGTACACCAGTAGTTTCTGTCTTTTTCAGGGCGTTCCAAATTATTTGTGCTTGCTATACCCAATGTTTGTCCAATGGCTCTGGTCGATTTTCCTTCCTTTTCTTGACAGTGGCTTGCTTTTCTCCCACAGACAGCTCTCTGGTCTTCATGTTGGTTTATCCTCTTTAACAGGAAATGCAGTCTTCATAGGTTTGAACCAAGAATGAAAACTTAGACCAGTCATGCAGAGATATTTAATGTTTGGACAGTCAACCTAAAAGGCAACACCTGGGCAACAAGAAACATCTGTCAGTCACATGTTCCAATAGTTTTGCTCACTTGAAAAATGATTGGGTTCAAACAAAGGGTGGTTTGTCCTGAGTTGTTTAACACATCTAGATGTGAATACCACAAAATAAAAGCTGAAATTCTGAACTCTTTACTACTCATCTTTTGATCTTAAACCCAAATGTCTTCAGTGAACAACAAAAACAAAGGAATTTGCGTTACCGTTACAATACTTTTGGAGGGGACTCTATAGAAGTCTGTATGGCTGTATTGTTAAGTTCACTACTGTCCCTTAAAACTGTTGGAAAACACAAGCCTGCTGGAGAGAGTCAGATTAGAAAAATGAGCTGATGCCACTGAAGTTTTGAATGCTTTCTTTATCTTTGCCTCCCAGCAAAACACACTTTAATCTTAAGTCTGAGATGTGGTTCAGCAAAAATTCAAGTTTAAAATTACCATCCAGCTTGGTTTCAATGTATTCATACAGAACAAGCACAAATATACTAATACACCTGTGAGCAACAATAATCTCAGTACACATGTGGCCTGATTTACTAAAGGTTTGCGCAAACTTGATATCACCAGGAAATAAACACGTAAGCTGATCTACTAACGGTGTGCACGGAGAATGACGTCTTCCAAAAGTGCAAGATAACACCTGTTTTTCATTTACTACCTTTGCCTTAATGAATATGCAATTGGGGGCGTTTCAATTTCATTGAGCAAAGCAATGGGAGGGTAACATGCAAATACATTTATTTACCACACACAATGTGATCTAACAAGCCTAAAAGCAATTTTCAAATGAGTGCAACAACATTTGTATTTAATACGTTTGAAAGGAAGGTGCAAACCTCCAAGTGCGCAGAGATGGCTGCTGTTATCGTTGCGAGAAGGAGACACAGACGTAATAAATGAATATGTAGAGAAATGAAAAATATAATATATTAGGGCTGGGCATGTTAAAACATTATTATCGCGTTAACGCATTAATTAATTAATGCCGATAAAGTCGTCAAACATTGCAGTTTGGTTACGTTTAGGCACAGAAGATATTTGGGTGGGTTTAGGCAACAAAACTACTTGGTTAAGGTTAGGAAAAGATCACAGTTTGGGTTTAAATGTCAGTTAACACGTAAGTTAACTAACGTCACTTACGTCGCAACTTGCCTAAATAAAATTTTTTAATGTTGACTTTTTGTTTCACATGAGACTTGAACCCCGGTCTCCTGGCTCAATGACAGGGTTCTGGCCCTCCATCCACCCTAACCACCTCCTTACTGTGTTTTCTGTTAAATATCATTTACCGGCCTTTACCGTTAAAACTAATGCTACAGGCTTTCCCCAATACGTCGAACTATGACGGAAAAGGGATTCCCAGTGCGTCACAAACTGACGACTATGACACTTGACCATGCTTCCATATGTGACGACTTGGGAGTGAGAACGGGTTGGTAGTGGATGTAGCAGAGGGACAAAGACAGCGCTCCGCGAGTAAACGGCAGGCGCTCTATTGAGAGTAATCGTGGCAACGGCTGCTGTGCGCTACACCACTGTAGCCTATTTAACTCAAGTTACAATTATAGGCTACATAACTTAAACTGATAGGCCTTCATCTAGTTTTGTGGGGATGGGAATTGCCTCCTGTTGATGTCCTATTTAGTAAACAGTAATAGATTCTGGAAACTCACAAACATCGAGGATCAGTCTCTCTTCCAATGATTTTTGCTGTGTGTCATGTACAAAAAGTTCAAGACAATTCAACTTCTGCGTGCGGGTGGACATGTGCGTGAGTGCTCGACCACTTCACCACATTCTAAAAGGGAAACTTGCTACTGAACATAGACTGTTTCTGCTGCTCCCTGATAAAAGAAAAATGTTTCTGCTGATACCTGTTCAGAAAAAAAAACATGAAAACTGGACTCTGATGGTAACTTGTTTTAACAAGCTAGATAAAAAGTAATTCCCTGGCAGTGGCAAATTTGATTACATTAATGTTTTAGTTGAGATTTACAAGAAATATTTTATTGCTACAGTGTAAAGGCAATACTGCCAGTAAAAAGCACCTTATTTGTTTAAACCACGTTATTCCACTTTTGTGTATATAGCAGTACATTTAAAATTACAAGTGCACAATACACCACTTTAGAATTCATTATTAAATTTTGCACATAACAATGCGATTAATCGCAATTAAAAATTTTCATTATTGCAGCTATCTGCACTGAAGAGAGTTATGAATTGCAGGTGTGTATCCGTTAGCCACAGCCAAACCAGAACAAGTCACACATCACATTTTCCAACAGACAGCTTCGTCAACCCGTTCTCACTCTCAAGTCGTCACATATGGACACATGGTCAAGAGCCATAATCAGTTTGTGAGGCACTGGGGATCCCTTTACCATCATAGTTCATAGTTATTTTAACCCAAACCATGATCTTTTCCTAACCTTAACCAAGTACTTCTGTTGCCTAAACCATCCAAGTACTTTTCGTGGCTAAACCTAACCAAACTGCAACATTTCACAAGTTTAATAACGCAGTGTTTCAAAATGGTGACGTTTCGATCTCTAACGTTTTATTTTGAATGTCTAACCGGATGTTGCATATTTGTTGTTGCTAAGCATTGCTAACTTGACCGCAGAACTGATATAAAAGGGCTACCCAGGTCATTAAAAGGCGACGCCAAAGGGCCTTGACCAAGCGTCAATATGTGACTAGTCATTAATGAGAATGTGTTGGCTTTGTGAAACCCACAGAACCACAGGAGAACAACAAGAACGAGACCAAAGTTTATTGATTCTGCCAAGAAACAAGTTCACTGCTGCGGCAACAAGAAACAAAAAAAGTGAAATGAAATATAAATAACATTAAAGTTACATTACCTACAAAAAAAACCTTGTAATATTTCATTAGATTCTGTTCAGTAGAAATAAATGAATGAAAGTACAACAAAACATGTAACATGTCGGTGAAGTGTACTAAATACTGAAACACTTACAGGGACTTTAAATAAGTATTTTAACAATTTAATTACTCTTGTTTGTTTTTTAGTCACTGGTTTTATACTGTATATTTTGATTTAAACTAGGCACAAAATCTGACCTCGCTGTTTCTTTGTAGCTGCCTGAGTCTAATTTAGCTTTAACACTGAAATATAATAAGTGGATGTGCTGAGGTGTGAGGGGCTCTGGGGACCAGTTACAGGTCAACTGGACATCAGTGGTTGGACTGGTGTGAAGGTGTGAAGGTCTTCCTCAGTGAAGAGTAGATGACCTCTGTCTCTGCTGGAAACTCTGAACACACAAACAGTTCAAACAACATGAGAAACTGACAAAGAAACTCCATCAACAACAACTCTGCTTCACCGAGTTCTCAGGAACTAAGAAGAGTTTCAAACTAGTGATTCACTAAATCAGGCCGCACCAGTAAACCTTAAGAAACGTCTCAGCCAGTGATGAGTAGATCGTAATAAAACTCTTACAAAGCTGTTTCAACACTTTGGTTTCTAACGTAAGCTTAGTCCAAATGGCACCAAACACAACACTGTGCATCAATTGGATGAAAAGTTCTTGATAATCAAAACACAAACATACACACGCTCCTCCTATATTAGAGATGTAGCACTGTGTGCGCTACAAAGGCTCTCGCCGACAACACCACAGCTAACGAAATGCAGTCCACTAACATAATTAAACAACTAAACAACAAACAATTAAACAAGACTGACTCCAACCTAAACTCCATATAAGGATACAGAACAACAATAATGGTTAATGTGATGAAGCCTGTCAGGCAAAACCATAGACTATTTAAGAGAAGAGTTTGGCCGATAGGCCTCAGCAATGTTGATTTTTGCAACCAGACCAAACGTGACCATAGTTGGATGAGACGGTGGAACTAGCAAGCTTGGTTGGCTAGTTACAGCTGTAATTTACATTAACTGTGACTTTAACTGGGTTGCTAATGTTGGCTCACTTAAAAAAAAAAAAAAAGGTTTAAAACAAAGTGTACTTAACGGGAAAATAACCAGCCAACTGCTAAACAGCTAGTTCAACAGCGCTGGTTAAATTTACACATTGTTGTGGGTAAGAGTCACTCTAGCCTGATTGACAAGTGCTTTAGGGCGGGACTACCCTGTGATTGACAAGTTGCTACCATGGCGATCTGCCAATCAGTAGTGACTCGTACTGCACTGGATAAATTTAACCAGCGCATTGAAAAAGCTTATTAGGAGTAGACCATAAAGACTGGGAGCAGGGGGACACCGCTAGTCTGGCTCTGTCCGAATTTAATAAATAAAGAGCAGCTGCACCTCTCGTCCTGTTTGGTCTGACGGCTATTTGTCCATAACTGACGTCATCTGTTCCTCTCACTGCTGAGTAGACTGCAGCTGGATCACTCTCTGGAAAATAAAATACATACAAATTACATTACTGCAGGTACTACAACTGATACTAGTGCTGATATATTGTTATGGTTACTATTGGTGGTTGTTAGTTTATGTTAATCTCGTGCCATTTCGTAAGAGACGTTATGTATTCTGCCAAGTCAGCTGTGTGATTCTCCATCGAGGATTAGCTCCTACGGAGATGAGGTTGGTGTGGCTGTGGTCGACCCTTCCACTCCAAAGATTCCAATCAACACTGGCTGCTGCATAAATAGTTTGTGTGCAGACAGGTCACGGTGGCTGTGAATCAGTGATCAGTCCACCTCGCTGCCAGGTCAAGTTACATGGTGTGTTTTGTTGTTGTTTCTTTTTTTAGATGTGACACAGGTTATTTTCTAGATTGTTTACATTGCTGTTTTGTAAGATTATGAATGCAGTCCTCCTTTTGTTACCTTGTTCTGAACTGGAGTGTTTTTGTTCTTTTAAGTTCAGTGCAGTATGTCTCCGTGTAATACCTCTTTCTGTTACACTGTGAACATGTAGCCTTGACTGCATCTATGTAGCCAGTTCATTTTGTACCTTTGTTTTCTTCACAAACCTTTTCAAATAAATCAAGTTATCACTAACCTGAATTATCCCATTTGTCATCGCCATCTCATTTCAGTTATCCCATAACTTATGATACCTCTCTCCATAACGAGAGAGTCGTAACAATATTCACTGCTGTTACTACTACTGGTTTATTTAGTGGGGGTGGCAGTTGTGCAGTGGAGAACACACATGACTTTGGTGTGAGAGATTCCCACTGCGACATCCAATGTGTCCCTAAGCAAGACACTTAACTCCTAGTTGCTCCAGAGCATTCGAACTCTGACATATAGCAATTGTGAGTCGTTCTGGATAAAAGCATCAGCTAAATGACGAGACGTAGATGTTGTGCAACACGTAATGATACTACTGCTAAAGAAATTAAAGAAAGTTAAACTTTATAAATGGCTGTAAGTTTGACAGTTTTTCTTAACACCACTACTGGGAAAGGTGAAAGACAAAATCTAACTGTGGGGTATTCATCTGAAACAATGAAACTAGACGACCACAAAGCTGCTGGCTAGTGTGAAACTCAACAAGTTCACACCTTTTAGTGCAAGGCAGAAAATAGACAGACATCACCATCTGCTAAAGCAGACCACACTATAGTGAGAAACCACTGTTCACAGAAGTCAACAGGAGGAAGTTGCTGCTGTGGTTTGAGGTGCAGAGTGGGGAAAAAAATATAAATGTAGACACAACCAAGTATATTTTGTCTGCTAGTTCTACACAGAACTGTTAGCGTCTGTAGGCAGATTCACCACAGGGCACAAAACAGATCTAACACACGTTGTCAGAAAACAAAATTTATCAAAACAAATATAAGTGCAATTTGACCATATCTATTGATATAGGTGTATATTAGTGTTTGAAGTGTAACACAATTATATAAATTTTTGTGGGTACGCACTTCCTGTGTTTTGTACGTATGCAACCTTTAGGAGTATTTTCTACGTACAATTTTATAAATGACATCATACCACACATCTTCATGGAGAAATTGCAGCAACAGGGACTTGAACAGCCATTCTTGCTTCAGTCCTGGGGTGTTGTGTCTCTGGAAGTATGCTCTCAGCTGTTTGTAATACTCCTGTGTTGTTAAATCCTATTCCTGGATGACAGCAAAGGCGCCAATGGTGGCGAAGGTGTGGTCAGTGTACACTGATTACCATTTCCGCAGGGCTTGGCAGAGTCCAGAGTACCAAACAGTAGTCATCTGAGTCATCCGAGCTTTCATAGTCACTCAGTTTGCTATAGCGATGAGGGCATCTTCTATCCTGTCACGGTGGGGATGGACTTCCACCAAGCGCAGGTGTTATCTACTGGGTCTGTGTGGTTCAGCAGCAGGTGAGGGGTTGGAGCCACCTGGGGCTCTGTTGCACAACTCCCCCTTTCCTGTGTAAGGGGAGTCTGAACAAAATGCAAGGTAACGCATCCAGTGATGGACTGGTGTACTTTGCTGGCGTGTGGGCAGATGGGGGCGCTCGATAGCCGAATAGAGTATTGAGGCTGAGGATTACACCACTAGGGGGTGTCAGCTCCTAGTTTAGAGGTCTTGGCAATTAATTTCACCACTCTATTTAAGAGAACACTTGGTAGCAATTAATTTGTTGAGTACTTAGACTTAAGAATCCTTTATCACAAGGTGATTGGTGTCAATCTAGCTTGCAGGTTAGTTTTGTTAATAACTAGTTCCCTGGAGGGTACCTAGCAAACTGAAGAGCCGTTTAACAAACGTGTGCCAAAAAATCCAAACAATGCAAATACTATCCTCTGGCACACAACAAAAACTCCAAAACACAACTGAATGAAAAATGCTTGGCAAAAGCATACAATATATAAATTAGAATCAAGGAAAAAAAGATTTTTCAAGTTAAAAAATAATAATTCTGGATTATTTATGCATAAATATTGCAATAAAATTGGTATTTATATGGCCTCACACAGGGGCACCATATGTTGGGGTTTTCAACATGGGCTCAGGTTTGGTTAGTAGCTGAATATCAAAAATATTCTAGAAATCTTAATACAATTAATATTCAAAATGTATTAATTATAAT
>NC_060161.1:33027858-33029734 GCF_021292245.1 Micropterus dolomieu
CCAATAGTTTTGCTCACTTGAAAAATGATTGGGTTCAAACAAAGGGTGGTTTGTCCTGAGTTGTTTAACACATCTAGATGTGAATACCAGGAAATAAAAGCTGAAATTCTGAACTCTTGTCTCATACTCATCTTTTGATCTTAAACCCAAACGTCTTCAGTGAACAACAAAAACAAAGGAATTTTCCTTACTGTTCCAATACTTTTGGAGGGGACTGTAATACGTGTTTTTAAGTAGAAGAAGTACAACTTACATTTCATCTGGTCTACAGTCAAAATAATATGTATCATAGACTGGGATCTGTTTAACCAGGACACTGTTTTGAAATCATCTTAAAAAAATATTTGTCCCATTCAAAACCTGAATGATGTGATTTTATTCATGACAACTTATTTCCAAATGAACATTTAAAAAAAAAAAATCAGATAGATGGTGGGGGTGTGGGGGTGTATGGGGAAGTTTTCCATCTGCTGTTTAAATATGATATAGTCTCTCATATCAATTTACGATGGCAGGTAAATTTTTCTTGGAACACCAGAGATGAGTTTAAATAAAACCATTAAAAATCAATTAAAGTGGTCATCATAAATTTGATGTATTGAAATGCACAGTGTGGAGGAATACATAAAGCCTTTGCTCAATTAGATGAAATATACTTCAGTCATTTATATATATTGCCCAGAACACAACAGGAGGGTTAAACTAAACCAAATGCTGTCGGACACTCGAAAACTTTGAATAGAAAGATCCATTTGAGGTTTGAATCACATCGCTCGTGTAAAATCTCTCTTTAGGTTCTATAGGATGGACATTTTCTCTAGGTGCTCCCAACAATTATAATGTTCAGTATTATTTAACAGTATTAAAGCTAAAGTTCTAGGCCAATTAAACTCACACAAACAAGAGATATAACACTGACCAGCTTGTTTCAATGCTTGAGGCTTTTAATTTTGCATAAGACAAGAAAGAACAGTTCACTCTGCAGAATAAAGTTGTGCTAAAAGCTTTCTTTTCATTACACATTCAGTCTGCTCGTATTAAAGAGACAGAGACAATCCAGCTGCTGTTTATGTCACTTGTCGCTTCGTTCCTTAAGTAGCGTTACAGCGATAGAGAAGAAATAAAGATGTAAATCGAGATAAAGAGAATTCAGGTCAAATATGAGACTGGTGGCTGGAGAGAGACGAATTTCCTCTCAGATACACAAACACATGCTTTTATCATTCCTCTCTGACACAGATAGATGGGAACTGCCAATCACAATAGAGGTCATCCCAGCATTTCGAGTCTATAAGAACCAAAAACACAGCAGTCAGACAGCAAACCTGAAACTGTTGAATGAAGCATTATGTAGACAGATCATTCATCCTGGGATATATTGTCCGTTTGAACATCATCACTCACAGTTACTCTTTATTGTTGTCATTACAACACCACAGTTTCTATGACTACATTAATAGGTTACTAATAAATCTCAAAATCAATCGTGTACATTTTGTAGGTTAGGATGTAATACCATGTATTTGTAACTACAAGTGCAAAAAATATTAAAATTGTAATTCACCAGCCTTTTCTTTGATATTCATCCTGTACAGTTTACAACAATTATACACTGAGCTCTCACTGAAAATAATGTTTTATTATTTACCTCTAAAATTAAAACCAATACAGTTCTGACGACCACCAGCGTTATCAGGCTGTCCAGGACACCACTGAGTAAAGTGGAAAGGCGTTCCGTCACTCCAGAACCACTGTGACTCCTTGAGCACAGAAGAGATTATTGAACGTTTAAAAGACAATAATTATTTAATCAAATAACTTTTGCACATTATGTAAATGACAAATAATATACCTGTTGTCCATCAGACCCTCCAAG